>NW_027207395.1:300000-474025 GCF_963455315.2 Globicephala melas
CCCCGCTTTCAAGTCCTCTTGGCAGCCTTACTTCAGTCTAATTTTGGACGATAGCTGTCATTTATAACTCTGCAGGTTTGTGAATTACAGTGCCCCTGAGCTCCTTTCTTCAACTCGCTTTCTTGTGACCTGGCCGCAACACCGCAGGATGGCTTCAGGCCATAATCTGGTTCCGGCACGGCACGCATAGCCTTTGGTTATTTCCTCTTCCTGGTGGGAAATGAGAGTTAAATTTGCCCGTCCAGACACCTCCTGCTAGTCTCTCATTGGTTCTCCCTATTCCTGTTCACCTTCCGCAGAAATTGCAAACTGGGCCAAACAGGAGGTTAAAGGCGCTGACCCTCCAAGTGGGGAGAGTGTTAGTAAAGCGTCTGGAATGTTGCACCCGAGTACCAGGGGAGGAAAACTGAGACATATGTAAACACGTCTCCCGTTCACACGGTTGATCATACTCTGGGTTCCACATGCATGATTTAGCTGAAGGAAGAATACCTTAAACCTGGAGAGTTGAGACCCGTGGAATGGGTACCATGCAATATGACTTCAAAGGGTCTTCATTTGCTCACCGAACCTCTCCAATCCTATCACTGCTGCGTTTATGCCCCTGTACACACGCTTCATTCTCTTTCGGAGACATAGCAATCCATAGGTTTTAAGATACTTACTAGTCAGGTACATTCTTGGGCGTTTAATATGCGGTGTTGAGTCCATTTCGTTGAGCAAGGAGTAGCTCTTGTCTATTCCATATTTGGCTTAAGAAACTTTATCTGTGCTCATTTCAATCTCTGGTTTTATGCAGCACCCCAACTCACCTTTCCCCTTAAGCAAGCATAAGTTGGTTTTCTAAATTTGAGACCCTGTTCTGTTTTGGAATTCAGTTCCTGTGTAGCCAAGTTTACATTCCGTGTATTACTGATATCTTATGATGTTTCTTTTTCTGTGTGACTTATTTCAGTTAGAATCATCATACCTGAATCCACTCATTGTGCTGCTAAGGGCCTGATGACATAGATTTCATTGCTGAGTGATATTGCTTTGTAAGTAAATACCACAACTTCTTTATCCATTTTTCACTTTCTGCGATGTTGAACTTGTACGGTAAACGAGGTTCTTGTAAACAGAGGCGTCCCAAACGTTGGGGTGGCTGTGTCTTTTTGATTTTAATTTCCCTAAGCTATAGGACCATAAGTGGAAGTGCCCTAGGCTCTGTTGCTTTGTTTTTTAGATGTTTCAGGAAACACCATACACTTCTCCCGAGTGTCTGTTGGCAATTTACATCCCGCCCATCAGCATAACAAGGCTCCCAGTTCTCCATGGCCTGTCCTGCCTTTCTGGATTTTACACTTTTTGCAGATGGCCCTTTTGACCGGGGGGAAGTGCGACTTCATTGTAGTGCAGATTTCCTTTGCAATCTTGTTTGGTTGGCCAAAAAGGGCGTATGCATTTTTTCTTGAATATATTCAGGAAAAAACGCATACGCCCTTTTTGGCCAAGTGCATCATTGTGGACGTTCTGCCTCTTTTCCTATGCTTTCAATGCAATTCCAGTCTACCTCCTGAAATCGGTTTCCTGCAATTCTGCCCCGCTTTCAAGTCCTCTTGGCAGCCTTACTTCAGTATAGTTTTGGACGATAGCTGTCATTTATAACTCTGCAGGTTTGTGAATTACAGTGCCCCTGAGCTCCTTTCTTCATCTCGCTTTCTTGTGACCTGGCCGCAACACCGCAGGATGGCTTCAGGCCCTAATCTTGTTCCGGCACGGCATGCTGAGCCTTTGGTTATTTCCTCTTCCTGGTGGGAAATGAGAGTTAAATTTGCCCGTCCAGCCACCTCCAGCTAGTCTCTCATTGGTTCTCCCTATTCCTGTTCATCTTCCACAGAAATTGCAAACTGGGCCAAACAGGAGGTTAAAGGCGCTGACCCTCCAAGTGGGGAGAGTGTTATTAAAGCGTCTGGAATGTTGCACCCGAGTACCAGGGGAGGAAAACTGAGACATATGTAAACACGTCTCCCGTTCACACGGTTGATCATACTCTGGGTTCCACATGCATGATTTAGCTGAAGGAAGAATAACTTAAACCTGGAGAGTTGAGACCCGTGGAATGGGTACCATGCAATATGACTTCAAAGGGTCTTCATTTGCTCACCGAACCTCTCCAATCCTATCACTGCTGCGTTTATGCCCCTGTACACACGCTTCATTCTCTTTCGGAGACATAGCAATCCATAGGTTTTAAGATACTTACTAGTCAGGTACATTCTTGGGCGTTTAATATGCGGTGTTGAGTCCATTTCGTTGAGCAAGGAGTAGCTCTTGTCTATTCCATATTTGGCTTAAGAAACTTTATCTGTGCTCATTTCAATCTCTGGTTTTATGCAGCACCCCAACTCACCTTTCCCCTTAAGCAAGCATAAGTTGGTTTTCTAAATTTGAGACCCTGTTCTGTTTTGGAATTCAGTTCCTGTGTAGCCAAGTTTACATTCCGTGTATTACTGATATCTTATGATGTTTCTTTCTCTGTGTGACTTATTTCAGTTAGAATCATCATACCTGAATCCACTCATTGTACTGCTAAGGGCCTGATGACATAGATTTCATTGCTGAGTGATATTGCTTTGTAAGTAAATACCACAACTTCTTTATCCATTTTTCACTTTCTGCGATGTTGAACTTGTACTGTAAACGAGGTTCTTGTAAACAGAGCCGTTCCAAACTTTGGGGTGGCTGTGTCTTTTTGATTTTAATTTCCCTAAGCTATAGGACCATAAGTGGAAGTGCCCTAGGCTCTGTTGCTTTGTTTTTTAGATGTTTCAGGAAACACCATACACTTCTCCCGAGTGTCTGTTGGCAATTTACATCCCGCCCATCAGCATAACAAGGCTCCCAGTTCTCCATGGCCTGTCCTGCCTTTCTGGATTTTACACTTTTTTCAGATGGCCCTTTTGACCGGGGGGAAGTGAGACTTCATTGTAGTGCAGATTTCCTTTGCAAGCTTGTTTGGTTGGCCAAAAAGGGCGTATGCGTTTTTTCCTGAATATATTCAGGAAAAAACGCATACGCCCTTTTTGGCCAAGTGCATCATTGTGGACGTTCTGCCTCTTTTCCTATGCTTTCAATGCAATTCCAGTCTACCTCCTGAAATCGGTTTCCTGCAATTCTGCCCCGCTTTCAAGTCCTCTTGGCAGCCTTACTTCAGTATATTTTTGGACGATAGCTGTCATTTGTAACTCTGCAGGTTTGTGAATTACAGTGCCCCTGAGCTCCTTTCTTCAACTCGCTTTCTTGTGAGCTGGGCGCAACACCGCAGGATGGCTTCAGGCCCTAATCTGGTTCCGCCACGGCATGCTGAGCCTTTGGTTATTTCCTCTTCCTGGTGGGAAATGAGAGTTAAATTTGCCCGTCCAGACACCTCCAGCTAGTCTCTCATTGGTTTTCCCTATTCCTGTTCATCTTCCGCAGAAATTGCAAACTGGGCCAAACAGGAGGTTAAAGGGACTGACTCTCCAAGGCGGGAGAGTGTTAGTAAAGCGTCTGGAATGTTGCACCCGAGTACCATGGTACGAAAACTGAGACATATTTGAACACGTCTCCCGATCACATGGTTGATCATACTCTGGGTTCCACATGCATGTTTTAGCTGTAGGAAGAATACCTTAAACCTGGGTAGTTGAAACCCTTGGAATGGGTACCATGCAATATGACTTCAAAGGGTCTTCATTTGCTCACCGAACCTCTCCAATCCTATCACTGCTGCGTTTATGCCCCTGTACACACGCTTCATTCTCTTTCGGAGACATAGCAATCCATAGGTTTTAAGATACTTACTAGTCAGGTACATTCTTAGGCTTTTAATATGCGGTGTTGAGTCCATTTCGTTGAGCAAGGAGTAGCTCTTGTCTATTCCATATTTGGCTTAAGGAACTTTATCTGTGCTCATTTCAATCTCTGGTTTTATGCAGCACCCCAACTCACCTTTCCCCTTAAGCAAGCATAAGTTTGTTTTCTAAATTTGAGACCCTGTTCTGTTTTGGAATTCAGTTCCTGTGTAGCCAAGTTTACATTCCGTGTATTAGTGATATCTTATGATGTTTCTTTTTCTGTGTGACTTATTTCAGTTAGAATCATCATACCTGAATCCACTCATTGTGCTGCTAAGGGCCTGATGACATAGATTTCATTGCTGAGTGATACTGCATTTTACGTAAGTACCACAAGTTCTTTATCCATTTTTCAATTTCTGTGATATTGAACTTGTACGGTAAACGAGGTTCTTGTAAACAGAGGCGTCCCAAACTTTGGGGTGGCTGTGTCGTTTTGATTTTAATTTCCCTAAGCTATAGGACCGTAAGTGGAAGTGCCCTAGGCTCTGTTGCTTTGTTTTTTAGATGTTTCAGGAAACACCATACACTTCTCCCGAGTGTCTGTTGGCAATTTACATCCCGCCCATCAGCATAACAAGGCTCCCAGTTCTCCATGGCCTGTCCTGCCTTTCTGGATTTTACACTTTTTTCAGATGGCCCTTTTGACCGGGGGGAAGTGAGACTTCATTGTAGTGCAGATTTCCTTTGCAAGTTTGCTTGGTTGACCAAAAAGGGCGTATGCGTTTTTTCCTGAATATATTCAGGAAAAAACGCATACGCCCTTTTTGGCCAAGTGCATCATTGTGGACGTTCTGCCTCTTTCCTATGCTTTCAATGCAATTCCAGTCTACCTCCTGAAATCGGTTTCCTGCAATTCTGCCCCGCTTTCAAGTCCTCTTGGCAGCCTTACTTCAGTATATTTTTGGACGATAGCTGTCATTTATAACTCTGCAGGTTTGTGAATTACAGTGTCCCTGAGCTCCTTTCTTCAACTCGCTTTCTTTTGAGCTGGCCGCAACACCGCAGGATGGCTTCAGGCTCTAATCTGGTTCCGGCACGTCACGCTGAGCCTTTGGTTAGTTCCTCTTCCTGGTGGGAAATGAGAGTTAAATTTGCCCGTCCAGACACCTCCAGCTAGTCTCTCATTGGTTCTCCCTATTCCTGTTCATCTTCCGCAGAAATTGCAAACTGGGCCAAACAGGAGGTTAAAGGCGCTGACTCTCCAAGTCGGGAGAGTGTTAGTAAAGCATCTGGAATGTTGCACCCGAGTACCAGGGGAGGAAAACTGAGACATATTTGAACACGTCTCCCGTTCACACGGTTGATCATACTCTGGGTTCCACATGCATGTTTTAGCTGAAGGAAGAATACCTTAAACCTGGAGAGTTGAAACCCGTGGAATGGGTACCATGCAATATGACTTCAAAGGGTCTTCATTTGCTCACCGAACCTCTCCAATCCTATCACTGCTGTGTTTATGCCCCTGTACACATGCTTGATTCTCTTTTGGAGACATAGCAATCCATAGGTTTTAAGATACTTACTAGTCAGGTACATTCTTAGGCGTTTAATATGGGGTGTTGAGTCCATTTCGTTGAGCAAGGAGTAGCTCTTGTCTATTCCATATTTGGCTTAAGGAACTTTATCTGTGCTCATTTCAATCTCTGGTTTTATGCAGCACCCCAACTCACCTTTCCCCTTAAGCAAGCATAAGTTGGTTTTCTAAATTTGAGACGCTGTTCTGTTTTGGAATTCAGTTCCTGTGTAGCCAAGTTTACATTCCGTGTATTAGTGATATCTTATGATGTTTCTTTTTCTGTGTGACTTATTTCAGTTTGAATCATCATACCTGAATCCACTCATTGTGCTGCTAAGGGCCTGATGACATAGATTTCATTGCTGAGTGATATTACTTTGTAAGTAAATACCACAACTTCTTTATCCATTTTTCACTTTCTGCGATGTTGAACTTGTACTGTAAAGGAGGTTTTTGTAAACAGAGGCATCCCAAACTTTGGGGTGGCTGTGTCTTTTTGATTTTAATTTCCCTGAGCTATAGGACCATAAGTGGAAGTGGCCTAGGCTCTGTTGCTTTGTTTTTTAGATGTTTCAGGAAACACCATACACTTCTCCCGAGTGTCTGTTGGCAATTTACATCCCGCCCATCAGCATAACAAGGCTCCCAGTTCTCCATGGCCTGTCCTGCCTTTCTGGATTTTACACTTTTTTCAGATGGCCCTTTTGACCGGGGGGAAGTGAGACTTCATTGTAGTGCAGATTTCATTTGCAAGCTTGCTTGGTTGGCCAAAAAGGGCGTATGCGTTTTTTCCTGAATATATTCAGGAAAAAACGCATACGCCCTTTTTGGCCAAGTGCATCATTGTGGACGTTCTGCCTCTTTTCCTATGCTTTCAATGCAATTCCAGTCTACCTCCTGAAATCGGTTTCCTGCAATTCTGCCCCGCTTTCAAGTCCTCTTGGCAGCCTTACTTCAGTATAGTTTTGGACGATAGCTGTCATTTATAACTCTGCAGGTTTGTGAATTACAGTGTCCCTGAGCTCCTTTCTTCAACTCGCTTTCTTGTGACCTGGCGGGAACACCGCAGGATGGCTTCAGGCCCTAATCTGGTTCCGGCACAGCACGCTGAGCCTTTGGTTTTCCTCTTCCTGGTGGGAAATGAGAGTTAAATTTGCCCATCCAGACACCTCCAGCTAGTCTCTCATTGGTTCTCCCTATTCCTGTTCATCTTCCGCAGAAATTGCAAACTGGGCCAAACAGGAAGTTAAAGGGACTGACTCTCCAAGTCAGGAGAGTGTTAGTAAAGCGTCTGGAATGTTGCACCCGAGTACCAGGGTATGAAAACTGAGAAATATTTGAACACGTCTCCCGATCACACGGTTGATCATACTCTGGGTTCCACATGCATGTTTTAGCTGAAGGAAGAATACCTTAAACCTGGAGAGTTGAGACCCGTGTAATGGGTACCATGCAATATGACTTCAAAGGGTCTTCATTTGCTCACCGAACCTCTCCAATCCTATCACTGCTGCGTTTATGCCCCGTGCACACACTTGATTCTCTTTCGGAGACATAGCAATCCATAGGTTTTAAGATACTTACTAGTCAGGTACATTCTTAGGCGTTTAATATGCGGTGTTGAGTCCATTTCGTTGAGCAAGGAGTAGCTCTTGTCTATTCCATATTTGGCTTAAGTTACTTTATCTGTGCTCATTTCAATCTCTGGTTTTATGCAGCACCCCAACTCACCTTTCCCCTTAAGCAAGCATAAATTGATTTTCTAAATTTGAGACCCTGTTCTGTTTTGGAATTCAGTTCCTGTGTAGCCAAGTTTATATTCCGTGTATTGGTGATATCTTATGATGTTTCTTTTTCTGTGTGACTTATGTCAGTTAGAATCATCATACCTGAATCCACTCATTGTGCTGCTAAGGGCCTGATGACATAGATTTCATTGCTGAGTGATACTGCATTGTACGTAAGTACCACAAGTTCTTTATCCATTTTTCACTTTCTGTGATATTGAACTTGTACGGTAAACGAGGTTCTTGTAAACAGAGGCGTCCCAAACTTTGGGGTGGCTGTGTCTTTTTGATTTTAATTTCCCTAAGCTATAGGACCATAAGTGGAAGTGCCCTAGGCTCTGTTGCTTTGTTTTTTAGATGTTTCAGGAAACACCATACACTTCTCCCGAGTGTCTGTTGGCAATTTACATCCCGCCCATCAGCATAACAAGGCTCCCAGTTCTCCATGGCCTGTCCTGCCTTTCTGGATTTTACACTTTTTTCAGATGGCCCTTTTGACCGGGGGGAAGTGAGACTTCATTGTAGTGCAGATTTCCTTTGCAAGCTTGCTTGGTTGGCCAAAAAGGGCGTATGCGTTTTTTCCTGAATATATTCAGGAAAAAACTCATACGCCCTTTTTGGCCAAGTGCATCATTGTGGACGTTCTGCCTGTTTTCCTATGCTTTCAATGCAATTCCAGTCTACCTCCTGAAATCGGTTTCCTGCAATTCTGCCCCGCTTTCAAGTCCTCTTGGCAGCCTTACTTCAGTATATTTTTGGACGATAGCTGTCATTTATAACTCTGCAGGTTTGTGAATTACAGGGACCTGAGCTCCTTTCTTCAACTCGCTTTCTTGTGACCTGGCCGCAACACCGCAGGATGGCTTCAGGCCCTAATCTGGTTCCGGCACGGCACGCTGAGCCTTTGGTTAGTTCCTCTTCCTGGTGGGAAATGAGAGTTAAATTTGCCCGTCCAGACACCTCCAGCTAGTCTCTCATTGGTTCTCGCTATTCCTGTTCATCTTCCGCAGAAATTGCAAACTGGGCCAAACAGGAGGTTA
The DNA here is from genome assembly GCF_963455315.2 of Globicephala melas. Classification (NCBI taxonomy): domain Eukaryota; kingdom Metazoa; phylum Chordata; class Mammalia; order Artiodactyla; family Delphinidae; genus Globicephala; species Globicephala melas. The sequence continues at coordinate 308,225 of NW_027207395.1, forward strand.
AAGGGACTGACTCTCCAAGTGGGGAGAGTGTTATTAAAGCGTCTGGAATGTTGCACCCGAGTACCAGGGTACGAAAACTGAGAGATATCTGAAAACGTCTCCCGTTCACACAGTTGATCATACTCTGGGTTCCACATGCATGTTTTAGCTGAAGGAAGAATACCTTAAACCTGGAGAGTTGAGACCCGTGTAATGGGTACCATGCAATATGACTTCAAAGGGTCTTCATTTGCTCACCGAACCTCTCCAATCCTATCACTGCTGCGTTTATGCCCCTGTACACACGCTTGATTCTCTTTCAGAGACACAGCAATCCATAGGTTTTAAGATACTTACTAGTCAGGTACATTCTTAGGCGTTTAATATCGGGTGTTTAGTCCATTTCGTTGAGCAAGGAGTAGCTCTTGTCTATTCCATATTTGGCTTAAGGAACTTTATCTGTGCTCATTTCAATCTCTGGTTTTATGCAGCACCCCAGCTCACCTTTCCCCTTAAGCAAGCAGAAGTTGGTTTTCTAAATTTGAGACCCTGTTCTGTTTTGGAATTCAGTTCCTGTGTAGCCAAGTTTACATTCCGTGTATTAGTGATATCTTATGATGTTTCTTTTTCTGTGTGACTTATTTCAGTTAGAATCATCGTACCTGAATCCACTCATTATGCTGCTACGGGCCTGATGACATAGATTTCATTGCTGAGTGATACTGCATTGTACGTAAGTACCACAAGTTCTTTATCCATTTTTCACTTTCTTTGATATTGAAATTGTACGGTAAACGAGGTTCTTGTAAACAGAGGCGTCCAAAACTTTGGGGTGGCTGTGTCTTTTTGATTTTAATTTCCCTAAGCTATAGGACCATAAGTGGAAGTGCCCTAGGCTCTGTTGCTTTGTTTTTTAGATGTTTCAGGAAATACCATACACTTCTCCCGAGTGTCTGTTGGCAATTTACATCCCGCCCATCAGCATAACAAGGCTCCCAGTTCTCCATGGCCTGTCCTGCCTTTCTGGATTTTACACTTTTTTCAGATGGCCCTTTTGACCGGGGGGAAGTGAGACTTCATTGTAGTGCAGATTTCCTTTGCAAGCTTGCTTGGTTGGCCAAAAAGGGCGTATGTGTTTTTTCCTGAATATATTCAGGAAAAAACGCATACGCCCTTTTTGGCCAAGTGCATCATTGTGGACGTTCTGCCTGTTTTCCTATGCTTTCAATGCAATTCCAGTCTACCTCCTGAAATCGGTTTCCTGCAATTCTGCCCCGCTTTCAAGTCCTCTTGGCAGCCTTACTTCAGTATATTTTTGGACGATAGCTGTCATTTATAACTCTGCAGGTTTGTGAATTACAGTGCCCCTGAGCTCCTTTCTTCAACTCGCTTTCTTTTGAGCTGGCCGCAACACCGCAGGATGGCTTCAGGCCCTAATCTGGTTCCGGCACGGCATGCTGAGCCTTTGGTTAGTTCCTCTTCCTGGTGGGAAATGAGAGTTAAATTTGCCCGTCCAGACACCTCCAGCTAGTCTCTCATTGGTTCTCCCTATTCCTGTTCATCTTCCACAGAAATTGCAAACTGGGCCAAACAGGAGGTTAAAGGCGCTGACTCTCCAAGTGGGGAGAGTGTTAGTAAAGCGTCTGGAATGTTGCAGCCGAGTACCAGGGGAGGAAAACTGAGACATATTTGAACCCATCTCCTGTTCACACGGTTGATCATACTCTGGGTTCCACATGCATGTTTTAGCTGAAGGAAGAATACCTTAAACCTGGGTAGTTGAAACCCGTGGAATGGGTACCATGAAATATGACTTCAAAGGGTCTTCATTTGCTCACCGAACCTCTCCAATCCTATCACTGCTACGTTTATGTCCCTGTACACATGCTTGATTCTCTTTCGGAGACATAGCAATCCATAGGTTTTAAGATACTTACTAGTCAGGTACATTCTTAGGCGTTTAATATGCGGTGTTGAGTCCATTTCGTTGAGCAAGGAGTAGCTCTTGTCTATTCCATATTTGGCTTAAGGAACTTTATCTGTGCTCATTTCAATCTCTGGTTTTATGCAGCACCCCAACTCACCTTTCCCCTTAAGCAAGCAGAAGTTGGTTTTCTAAATTTGAGACCCTGTTCTGTTTTGGAATTCAGTTCCTGTGTAGCCAAGTTTACATTCCGTGTATTAGTGATATCTTATGATGTTTCTTTTTCTGTGTGACTTATTTCAGTTAGAATCATCATACCTGAATCCACTCATTGTGCTGCTAAGGGCCTGATGACATAGATTTCATTGCTGAGTGATACTGCATTTTACGTAAGTACCACAAGTTCTTTATCCATTTTTCAATTTCTGTGATATTGAACTTGTACGGTAAACGAGGTTCTTGTAAACAGAGGCGTCCCAAACTTTGGGGTGGCTGTGTCGTTTTGATTTTAATTTCCCTAAGCTATAGGACCGTAAGTGGAAGTGCCCTAGGCTCTGTTGCTTTGTTTTTTAGATGTTTCAGGAAACACCATACACTTCTCCCGAGTGTCTGTTGGCAATTTACATCCCGCCCATCAGCATAACAAGGCTCCCAGTTCTCCATGGCCTGTCCTGCCTTGCTGGATTTTACACTTTTTTCAGATGGCCCTTTTGACCGGGGGGAAGTGAGACTTCATTGTAGTGCAGATTTCCTTTGCAAGTTTGCTTGGTTGACCAAAAAGGGCGTATGCGTTTTTTCCTGAATATATTCAGGAAAAAACGCATACGCCCTTTTTGGCCAAGTGCATCATTGTGGACGTTCTGCCTCTTTTCCTATGCTTTCAATGCAATTCCAGTCTACCTCCTGAAATCGGTTTCCTGCAATTCTGCCCCGCTTTCAAGTCCTCTTGGCAGCCTTACTTCAGTATATTTTTGGACGATAGCTGTCATTTATAACTCTGCAGGTTTGTGAATTACAGTGTCCCTGAGCTCCTTTCTTCAACTCGCTTTCTTTTGAGCTGGCCGCAACACCGCAGGATGGCTTCAGGCTCTAATCTGGTTCCGGCACGTCACGCTGAGCCTTTGGTTAGTTCCTCTTCCTGGTGGGAAATGAGAGTTAAATTTGCCCGTCCAGACACCTCCAGCTAGTCTCTCATTGGTTCTCCCTATTCCTGTTCATCTTCCGCAGAAATTGCAAACTGGGCCAAACAGGAGGTTAAAGGCGCTGACTCTCCAAGTCGGGAGAGTGTTAGTAAAGCATCTGGAATGTTGCACCCGAGTACCAGGGGAGGAAAACTGAGACATATTTGAACACGTCTCCCGTTCACACGGTTGATCATACTCTGGGTTCCACATGCATGTTTTAGCTGAAGGAAGAATACCTTAAACCTGGAGAGTTGAAACCCGTGGAATGGGTACCATGCAATATGACTTCAAAGGGTCTTCATTTGCTCACCGAACCTCTCCAATCCTATCACTGCTGTGTTTATGCCCCTGTACACATGCTTGATTCTCTTTTGGAGACATAGCAATCCATAGGTTTTAAGATACTTACTAGTCAGGTACATTCTTAGGCGTTTAATATGGGGTGTTGAGTCCATTTCGTTGAGCAAGGAGTAGCTCTTGTCTATTCCATATTTGGCTTAAGGAACTTTATCTGTGCTCATTTCAATCTCTGGTTTTATGCAGCACCCCAACTCACCTTTCCCCTTAAGCAAGCATAAGTTGGTTTTCTAAATTTGAGACGCTGTTCTGTTTTGGAATTCAGTTCCTGTGTAGCCAAGTTTACATTCCGTGTATTAGTGATATCTTATGATGTTTCTTTTTCTGTGTGACTTATTTCAGTTTGAATCATCATACCTGAATCCACTCATTGTGCTGCTAAGGGCCTGATGACATAGATTTCATTGCTGAGTGATATTGCTTTGTAAGTAAATACCACAACTTCTTTATCCATTTTTCACTTTCTGCGATGTTGAACTTGTACTGTAAAGGAGGTTTTTGTAAACAGAGGCATCCCAAACATTGGGGTGGCTGTGTCTTTTTGATTTTAATTTCCCTGAGCTATAGGACCATAAGTGGAAGTGCCCTAGGCTCTGTTGCTTTGTTTTTTAGATGTTTCAGGAAACACCATACACTTCTCCCGAGTGTCTGTTGGCAATTTACATCCCGCCCATCAGCATAACAAGGCTCCCAGTTCTCCATGGCCTGTCCTGCCTTGCTGGATTTTACACTTTTTTCAGATGGCCCTTTTGACCGGGGGGAAGTGAGACTTCATTGTAGTGCAGATTTCCTTTGCAAGCTTGCTTGGTTGGCCAAAAAGGACGTATGCGTTTTTTCCTGAATATATTCAGGAAAAAACGCATACGCCCTTTTTGGCCAAGTGCATCATTGTGGACGTTCTGCCTCTTTTCCTATGCTTTCAATGCAATTCCAGTCTACCTCATGAAATCGGTTTCCTGCAATTCTGCCCCGCTTTCAAGTCCTCTTGGCAGCCTTACTTCAGTATATTTTTGGACGATAGCTGTCATTTATAACTCTGCAGGTTTGTGAATTACAGTGCCCCTGAGCTCCTTTCTTCAACTCGCTTTCTTGTGAGCTGGCCGCAACACCGCAGGATGGCTTCAGGCCCTAATCTGGTTCCGGCACGGCACGCTGAGCCTTTGGTTAATTCTGCTTCCTGGTGGGAAATGAGAGTTAAATTTGCCCGTCCAGACACCTCCAGCTAGTCTCTCATTGGTTCTCGCTATTCCTGTTCATCTTCCGCAGAAATTGCAAACTGGGCCAAACAGGAGGTTAAAGGGACTGACTCTCCAAGTCGGGAGAGTGTTATTAAAGCGTCTGGAATGTTGCCCCCGAGTACCAGGGTACGAAAACTGAGACATATTTGAACACATCTCCCGATCACATGTTTGATCATACTCTAGGTTCCACATGCATGTTTTAGCTGAAGGAAGAATACCTTAAACCTGGATAGTTGAAACCCGTGGAATGGGTACCATGCAATATGACTTCAAAGGGTCTTCATTTGCTCACCGAACCTCTCCAATACTATCACTGCTGCGTTTATGCCCCGGTACACACGCTTGATTCTCTTTTGGAGACATAGCAATCCATAGGTTTTAAGATACTTACTAGTCAGGTACATTCTTAGGCGTTTAATATGCGGTGTTGAGTCCATTTCGTTGAGCAAGGAGTAGCTCTTGTCTATTCCATATTTGGCTTAAGGAACTTTATCTGTGCTCATTTCAATCTCTGGTTTTATGCAGCACCCCAACTCACCTTTCCCCTTAAGCAAGCATAAGTTGGTTTTCTAAATTTGAGACCCTGTTCTGTTCTGTAATTCAGTTCCTGTGTAGCCAAGTTTACATTCCGTGTATTAGTGATATCTTATGATGTTTCTTTTTCTGTGTGACTTATTTCAGTTAGAATCATCGTACCTGAATCCACTCATTATGCTGCTACAGGCCTGATGACATAGATTTCATTGCTGAGTGATACTGCATTGTACGTAAGTACCACAAGTTCTTTATCCATTTTTCACTTTCTGTGATATTGAACTTGTACGGTAAACGAGGTTCTTGTAAACAGAGGGGTTCCAAATTGGGGTGGCTGTGTCTTTTTGATTTTAATTTCCCTAAGGTATAGGACCATAAGTGGAAGTGCCCTAGGCTCTGTTGCTTTGTTTCTTAGATGTTTCAGGAAACACCATACACTTCTCCGGAGTGTCTGTTGGCAATTTACATCCCGCCCATCAGCATAACAAGGCTCCCAGTTCTCCATGGCCTGTCCTGCCTTGCTGGATTTTACACTTTTTCAGATGGCCCTTTTGACCGGGGGGAAGTGAGACTTCATTGTAGTGCAGATTTCCTTTGCAAGTTTGCTTGGTTGGCCAAAAAGGGCGTATGCGTTTTTTCCTGAATATATTCAGGAAAAAACGCATACGCCCTTTTTGGCCAAGTGCATCATTGTGGACGTTCTGCCTCTTTTCCTATGCTTTCAATGCAATTCCAGTCTACCTCCTGAAATCGGTTTCCTGCAATTCTGCCCCGCTTTCAAGTCCTCTTGGCAGCCTTACTTCAGTATATTTTTGGACGATAGCTGTCATTTATAACTCTGCAGGTTTGTGAATTACAGTGCCCCTGAGCTCCTTTCTTCAACTCGCTTTCTTGTGACCTGGCCGCAACACCGCAGGATGGCTTCAGGCCCTAATCTGGTTCCGGCACGGCACGCTGAGCCTTTGGTTATTTCCTCTTCCTGGTGGGAAATGAGAGTTAAATTTGCCCGTCCAGATACCTCCAGTAGTCTCTCATTGGTTCTCCCTATTCCTGTTCATCTTCCGCAGAAATTGCTAACTGGGCCAAACAGGAGGTTAAAGGCGCTGACTCTCCAAGTGGGGAGAGTGTTAGTAAAGCGTCTGGAATATTGCACCCGAGTACCAGGGGAGGAAAACTGAGACATATTTGAACAGGTCTCCCGTTCACACGGTTGATCATACTCTGGGTTCCACATGCATGTTTTAGCTGAAGGAAGAATACCTTAAACCTGGAGAGTTGAAACCGGTGGAATGGGTACCATGCAATATGACTTCAAAGGGTCTTCATTTGCTCACCGAACCTCTCCAATCCTATCACTGCTGCATTTATGCCCCTGTACACATGCTTGATTCTCTTTCAGAGACATAGCAATCCATAGGTTTTAAGATACTTACTAGTCAGGTACATTCTTAGGCGTTTAATATGCGGTGTTGTGTCCATTTCGTTGAGCAAGGAGTAGCTCTTGTCTATTCCATATTTGGCTTAAGGAACTTTATCTGTGCTCATTTCAATCTCTGGTTTTATGCAGCACCCCAACTCACCTTTACCCTTAAGCAAGCATAAGTTGGTTTTCTAAATTTGAGACCCTGTTCTGTTCTGTAATTCAGTTCCTGTGTAGCCAAGTTTACATTCCGTGTATTACTGATATCTTATGATGTTTCTTTTTCTGTGTGACTTATTTCAGTAGAATCATCATACCTGAATCCATTCATTGTGCTGCTAAGGGCCTGATGACATAGATTTCATTGCTGAGTGATATTGCTTTGTAAGTAAATACCACAACTTCTTTATCCATTTTTCACTTTCTGCGATGTTGAACTTGTACTGTAAACGAGGTTCTTGTAAACAGAGGCGTCCCAAACTTTGGGGTGGCTGTGTCTTTTTGATTTTAATTTCCCTAAGCTATAGGACCATAAGTGGAAGTGCCCTAGGCTCTGTTGCTTTGTTTTTTAGATGTTTCAGGAAACACCATACACTTCTCCCGAGTGTCTGTTGGCAATTTACATCCCGCCCATCAGCATAACAAGGCTCCCAGTTCTCCATGGCCTGTCCTGCCTTTCTGGATTTTACACTTTTTTCAGATGGCCCTTTTGACCGGGGGGAAGTGAGACTTCATTGTAGTGCAGATTTCCTTTGCAAGCTTGCTTGGTTGACCAAAAAGGGCGTATGCATTTTTTCCTGAATATATTCAGGAAAACACGCATACGCCCTTTTTGCCCAAGTGCATCATTGTGGACGTTCTGCTTCTTTTCCTATGCTTTCAATGCAATTCCAGTCTACCTCCTGAAATCGGTTTCCTGCAATTCTGCCCCGCTTTCAAGTCCTCTTGGCAGCCTTACTTCAGTATATTTTTGGACGATAGCTGTCATTTATAACTCTGCAGGTTTGTGAATTACAGTGTCCCTGAGCTCCTTTCTTCAACTCGTTTTCTTTGGAGCTGGCCGCAACACCGCAGGATGGCTTCAGGCCCTAATCTGGTTCCGGCACGGCACGCTGAGCCTTTGGTTAGTTCCTCTTCCTGGTGGGAAATGAGAGTTAAATTTGCCCGTCCAGACACCTCCACCTAGTCTCTCATTGGTTCTCCCTATTCCTGTTCATCTTCCGCAGAAATTGCAAACTGGGCCAAACAGGAGGTTAAAGGCGCTGACTCTCCAAGTGGGGAGAGTGTTAGTAAAGCGTCTGGAATGTTGCACCCGAGTACCAGGGGAGGAAAACTGAGACATATTTGAACACGTCTGCCGTTCACACTGTTGATCATACTCTGGGTTTCACATGCATGTTTTAGCTGAAGGAAGAATACCTTAAACCTGGGTAGTTGAGACTCGTGGAAAGGGTACCATGCAATATGACTTCAAAGGGTCTTCATTTGCTCTCTGAACCTTTCCAATCCTATCACTACTGCGTTTATGCCCCTGTACACATGCTTGATTCTCTTTCGGAGACATAGCAATCCATAGGTTTTAAGATACTTAGTAGTCAGATACATTCTTACGCGTTTAATATGCGGTGTTGAGTCCATTTCGTTGAGCAAGGAGTAGCTCTTGTCTATTCCATATTTGGCTTAAGGAACTTTATCTGTGCTCATTTCAATCTCTGGTTTTATGCAGCACCCCAACTCACCTTTCCCCTTAAGCAAGCATAAGTTGGTTTTCTAAATTTGAGACCCTGTTCTGTTCTGTAATTCAGTTCCTGTGTAGCCAAGTTTACATTCCGTGTATTACTGATATCTTATGATGTTTCTTTTTCTGTGTGACTTATTTCAGTTAGAATCATCATACCTGAATCCACTCATTGTGCTGCTACGGGCCTGATGACATAGATTTCATTGCTGAGTGATATTGCTTTGTAAGTAAATACCACAACTTCTTTATCCATTTTTCACTTTCTGCGATGTTGAACTTGTACTGTAAACGAGGTTCTTGTAAACAGAGCCGTCCCAAACTTTGGGGTGGCTGTGTCTTTTTGATTTTAATTTCCCTAAGCTATAGGACCATAAGTGGAAGTGCCCTAGGCTCTGTTGCTTTGTTTTTTAGATGTTTCAGGAAACACAATACACTTCTCCCGAGTGTCTGTTGGCAATTTACATCCCGCCCATCAGCATAACAAGGCTCCCAGGTCTCCATGGCCTGTCCTGCCTTTCTGGATTGTACACTTTTTTCAGATGGCCCTTTTGACCGGCGGGAAGTGAGACTTCATTGTAGTGCAGATTTCCTTTGCAAGGTTGCTTGGTTGGCCAAAAAGGGCGTATGCGTTTTTTCCTGAATATATTCAGGAAAAATATATTAAGGAAAATATATTCCTGAAAAATATATTCAGGAAAATATATTCCTGAATATATTCAGGAAAAAACGCATACGCCCTTTTTGGCCAAGTGCATCATTGTCGACGTTCTGCCTCTTTTCCTATGCTTTCAATGCAATTCCAGTCTACCTCCTGAAATTGGTTTCCTGCAATTCTGCCCCGCTTTCAAGTCCTCTTGGCAGCCTTACTTCAGTATATTTTTGGACGATAGTTGTCATTTATAACTCTGCAGGTTTGTGAATTACAGTGCCCCTGAGCTCCTTTCTTCAACTCGCTTTCTTTTGAGCTGGCCGCAACACCGCAGGATGGCTTCAGGCCCTAATCTGGTTCCGGCACGGCACGCTGAGCCTTTGGTTATTTCCTCTTCCTGGTGGGAAATGAGAGTTAAATTTGCCCGTCCAGACACCTCCAGCTAGTCTCTCATTGGTTCTCGCTATTCCTGTTCATCTTCCGCAGAAATTGCAAACTGGGCCAAACAGGAGGTTAAAGGGACTGACTCTCCAAGTGGGGAGAGTGTTAGTAAAGCATCTGGAATGATGCACCTGAGTACCAGGGTACGAAAACTGAGACATATTTGAACACGTCTCCCGATCACATGGTTGATCATACTCTAGGTTCCACATGCATGTTTTAGCTGAAGGAAGAATACCTTAAACCTGAGTAGTTGAAACCCTTGGAATGGGTACCATGCAATATGACTTCAAAGGGTCTTCATTTGCTCACCGAACCTCTCCAATCCTATCACTGCTGCGTTTATGTCCCTGTACACATGCTTGATTCTCTTTCGGAGACATAGCAATCCATAGGTTTTAAGATACTTAAGAGTCAGGTACATTCTTAGGCGTTTAATATGCGGTGTTGAGTCCATTTCGTTGAGCAAGGAGTAGCTCTTGTCTATTCCATATTTGGCTTAAGGAACTTTATCTGTGCTCATTTCAATCTCTGGTTTTATGCAGCACCCCAACTCACCTTTACCCTTAAACAAGCATAAGTTGGTTTTCTAAATTTGAGACCCTGTTCTGTTCTGTAATTCAGTTCCTGTGTAGCCAAGTTTACATTCCGTGTATTACTGATATCTTATGATGTTTCTTTCTCTGTGTGACTTATTTCAGTTAGAATCATCGTACCTGAATCCACTCATTGTGCTGCTACGGGCCTGATGACATAGATTTCACTGCTGAGTGATACTGCATTGTACGTAAGTGCCACAAGTTCTTTATCCATTTTTCACTTTCTGTGATATTGAACTTGTACGGTAAACGAGGTTCTTGTAAACAGAGGTGTCCCAAACATTGGGGTGGCTGTATCTTTTTTATTTTAATTTCCCTAAGCTATAGGACTATAAGTGGAAGTGCCGTAGGCTCTGTTGCTTTGTTTTTTAGATGTTTCAGGAAACACCATACACTTCTCCCGAGTGTCTGTAGGCAATTTACATCCCGCCCATCAGCATAACAAGGCTCCCAGTTCTCCATGGCCTGTCCTGCCTTTCTGGATTTTACACTTTTTTCAGATGGCCCTTTTGACCAGGGGGAAGTGAGACTTCATTGTAGTGCAGATTTCCTTTGCAAGCTTGCTTTGTTGGCCAAAAAGGGCGTATGCGTTTTTTCCTGAATATATTCAGGAAAAAACGCATACGCCCTTTTTGGCCAAGTGCATCATTGTGGACGCTCTGCCTCTTTTCCTATGCTTTCAATGCAATTCCAGTCTACCTCCTGAAATCGGTTTCCTGCAATTCTGCCCCGCTTTCAAGTCCTCTTGGCAGCCTTACTTCAGTATATTTTTGGACGATAGCTGTCATTTATAACTCTGCAGGTTTGTGAATTACAGTGCCCCTGAGCTCCTATCTTCAACTCGCTTTCTTGTGAGCTGGCCGCAACACGGCAGGATGGCTTCAGGCCCTAATCTGGTTCCAGCACGGCACGCTGAGCCTTTGCTTACTTCCTCTTCCTTGTGGGAAATGAGAGTTAAATTTGCCCGTCCAGACACCTCCAGCTAGTCTCTCATTGGTTCTCGCTATTCCTGTTCATCTTCCGCAGAAATTGCAAACTGGGCCAAACAGGAGGTTAAAGGGACTGACTCTCCAAGTCGGGAGAGTGTTAGTAAAGCGTCTGGAATGTTGCACCCGAGTAGCAGGGTATGAAAACTGACACATATTTGAACACGTCTCCCGATCACATGGTTGATCATACTCTAGGTTCCACATGCATGTTTTAGCTGAAGGAAGAATACCTTAAACCTGGGTAGTTGAAACCCGTGGAATGGGTACCATGCAATATGACTTCAAAGGGTCTTCATTTGCTCACCGAACCTCTCCAATCCTATCACTGCTGCGTTTATGCCCCTGTACACATGCTTGATTCTCTTTCGGAGACATAGCAATCCATAGGTTTTAAGATACTTACTAGTCAGGTACATTCTTAGGCGTTTAATATGCGGTGTTGAGTCCATTTCGTTGAGCAAGGAGTAGCTCTTGTCTATTCCTTATTTGGCTTAAGGAACTTTATCTGTGCTCATTTCAATCTCTGGTTTTATGCAGCACCCCAACTCACCTTTCCCCTTAAGCAAGCATAAGTTGGTTTTCTAAATTTGAGACCCTGTTCTGTTCTGTAATTCAGTTCCTGTGTAGCCAAGTTTACATTCCGTGTATTACTGATATCTTATGATGTTTCTTTTTCTGTGTGACTTATTTCAGTTAGAATCATCATACCTGAATCCACTCATTGTGCTGCTACGGGCCTGATGACATAGATTTCATTGCTGAGTGATATTGCTTTGTAAGTAAATACCACAACTTCTTTATCCATTTTTCACTTTCTGCGATGTTGAACTTGTACTGTAAACGAGGTTCTTGTAAACAGAGCCGTCCCAAACTTTGGGGTGGCTGTGTCTTTTTGATTTTAATTTCCCTAAGCTATAGGACCATAAGTGGAAGTGCCCTAGGCTCTGTTGCTTTGTTTTTTAGATGTTTCAGGAAACACAATACACTTCTCCCGAGTGTCTGTTGGCAATTTACATCCCGCCCATCAGCATAACAAGGCTCCCAGGTCTCCATGGCCTGTCCTGCCTTTCTGGATTGTACACTTTTTTCAGATGGCCCTTTTGACCGGCGGGAAGTGAGACTTCATTGTAGTGCAGATTTCCTTTGCAAGGTTGCTTGGTTGGCCAAAAAGGGCGTATGCGTTTTTTCCTGAATATATTCAGGAAAAATATATTCAGGAAAATATATTCCTGAAAAATATATTCAGGAAAATATATTCCTGAATATATTCAGGAAAAAACGCATACGCCCTTTTTGGCCAAGTGCATCATTGTCGACGTTCTGCCTCTTTTCCTATGCTTTCAATGCAATTCCAGTCTACCTCCTGAAATTGGTTTCCTGCAATTCTGCCCCGCTTTCAAGTCCTCTTGGCAGCCTTACTTCAGTATATTTTTGGACGATAGTTGTCATTTATAACTCTGCAGGTTTGTGAATTACAGTGCCCCTGAGCTCCTTTCTTCAACTCGCTTTCTTTTGAGCTGGCCGCAACACCGCAGGATGGCTTCAGGCCCTAATCTGGTTCCGGCACGGCACGCTGAGCCTTTGGTTATTTCCTCTTCCTGGTGGGAAATGAGAGTTAAATTTGCCCGTCCAGACACCTCCAGCTAGTCTCTCATTGGTTCTCGCTATTCCTGTTCATCTTCTGCAGAAATTGCAAACTGGGCCAAACAGGAGGTTAAAGGGACTGACTCTCCAAGTGGGGAGAGTGTTAGTAAAGCATCTGGAATGATGCACCTGAGTACCAGGGTACGAAAACTGAGACATATTTGAACACGTCTCCCGATCACATGGTTGATCATACTCTAGGTTCCACATGCATGTTTTAGCTGAAGGAAGAATACCTTAAACCTGAGTAGTTGAAACCCTTGGAATGGGTACCATGCAATATGACTTCAAAGGGTCTTCATTTGCTCACCGAACCTCTCCAATCCTATCACTGCTGCGTTTATGCCCCTGTACACATGCTTGATTCTCTTTCGGAGACATAGCAATCCATAGGTTTTAAGATACTTACTAGTCAGGTACATTCTTAGGCGTTTAATATGCGGTGTTGAGTCCATTTCGTTGAGCAAGGAGTAGCTCTTGTCTATTCCTTATTTGGCTTAAGGAACTTTATCTGTGCTCATTTCAATCTCTGGTTTTATGCAGCACCCCAACTCACCTTTCCCCTTAAGCAAGCATAAGTTGGTTTTCTAAATTTGAGACCCTGTTCTGTTCTGTAATTCAGTTCCTGTGTAGCCAAGTTTACATTCCGTGTATTACTGATATCTTATGATGTTTCTTTTTCTGTGTGACTTATTTCAGTTAGAATCATCATACCTGAATCCACTCATTGTGCTGCTACGGGCCTGATGACATAGATTTCATTGCTGAGTGATATTGCTTTGTAAGTAAATACCACAACTTCTTTATCCATTTTTCACTTTCTGCGATGTTGAACTTGTACTGTAAACGAGGTTCTTGTAAACAGAGCCGTCCCAAACTTTGGGGTGGCTGTGTCTTTTTGATTTTAATTTCCCTAAGCTATAGGACCATAAGTGGAAGTGCCCTAGGCTCTGTTGCTTTGTTTTTTAGATGTTTCAGGAAACACAATACACTTCTCCCGAGTGTCTGTTGGCAATTTACATCCCGCCCATCAGCATAACAAGGCTCCCAGGTCTCCATGGCCTGTCCTGCCTTTCTGGATTGTACACTTTTTTCAGATGGCCCTTTTGACCGGCGGGAAGTGAGACTTCATTGTAGTGCAGATTTCCTTTGCAAGGTTGCTTGGTTGGCCAAAAAGGGCGTATGCGTTTTTTCCTGAATATATTCAGGAAAAATATATTCAGGAAAATATATTCCTGAAAAATATATTCAGGAAAATATATTCCTGAATATATTCAGGAAAAAACGCATACGCCCTTTTTGGCCAAGTGCATCATTGTCGACGTTCTGCCTCTTTTCCTATGCTTTCAATGCAATTCCAGTCTACCTCCTGAAATTGGTTTCCTGCAATTCTGCCCCGCTTTCAAGTCCTCTTGGCAGCCTTACTTCAGTATATTTTTGGACGATAGTTGTCATTTATAACTCTGCAGGTTTGTGAATTACAGTGCCCCTGAGCTCCTTTCTTCAACTCGCTTTCTTTTGAGCTGGCCGCAACACCGCAGGATGGCTTCAGGCCCTAATCTGGTTCCGGCACGGCACGCTGAGCCTTTGGTTATTTCCTCTTCCTGGTGGGAAATGAGAGTTAAATTTGCCCGTCCAGACACCTCCAGCTAGTCTCTCATTGGTTCTCGCTATTCCTGTTCATCTTCCGCAGAAATTGCAAACTGGGCCAAACAGGAGGTTAAAGGGACTGACTCTCCAAGTGGGGAGAGTGTTAGTAAAGCATCTGGAATGATGCACCTGAGTACCAGGGTACGAAAACTGAGACATATTTGAACACGTCTCCCGATCACATGGTTGATCATACTCTAGGTTCCACATGCATGTTTTAGCTGAAGGAAGAATACCTTAAACCTGAGTAGTTGAAACCCTTGGAATGGGTACCATGCAATATGACTTCAAAGGGTCTTCATTTGCTCACCGAACCTCTCCAATCCTATCACTGCTGCGTTTATGTCCCTCTACACATGCTTGATTCTCTTTCGGAGACATAGCAATCCATAGGTTTTAAGATACTTAAGAGTCAGGTACATTCTTAGGCGTTTAATATGCGGTGTTGAGTCCATTTCGTTGAGCAAGGAGTAGCTCTTGTCTATTCCATATTTGGCTTAAGGAACTTTATCTGTGCTCATTTCAATCTCTGGTTTTATGCAGCACCCCAACTCACCTTTACCCTTAAACAAGCATAAGTTGGTTTTCTAAATTTGAGACCCTGTTCTGTTCTGTAATTCAGTTCCTGTGTAGCCAAGTTTACATTCCGTGTATTACTGATATCTTATGATGTTTCTTTCTCTGTGTGACTTATTTCAGTTAGAATCATCGTACCTGAATCCACTCATTGTGCTGCTACGGGCCTGATGACATAGATTTCACTGCTGAGTGATACTGCATTGTACGTAAGTGCCACAAGTTCTTTATCCATTTTTCACTTTCTGTGATATTGAACTTGTACGGTAAACGAGGTTCTTGTAAACAGAGGTGTCCCAAACATTGGGGTGGCTGTATCTTTTTGATTTTAATTTCCCTAAGCTATAGGACTATAAGTGGAAGTGCCGTAGGCTCTGTTGCTTTGTTTTTTAGATGTTTCAGGAAACACCATACACTTCTCCCGAGTGTCTGTAGGCAATTTACATCCCGCCCATCAGCATAACAAGGCTCCCAGTTCTCCATGGCCTGTCCTGCCTTTCTGGATTTTACACTTTTTTCAGATGGCCCTTTTGACCGGGGGGAAGTGAGACTTCATTGTAGTGCAGATTTCCTTTGCAAGCTTGCTTTGTTGGCCAAAAAGGGCGTATGCGTTTTTTCCTGAATATATTCAGGAAAAAACGCATACGCCCTTTTTGGCCAAGTGCATCATTGTGGACGCTCTGCCTCTTTTCCTATGCTTTCAATGCAATTCCAGTCTACCTCCTGAAATCGGTTTCCTGCAATTCTGCCCCGCTTTCAAGTCCTCTTGGCAGCCTTACTTCAGTATATTTTTGGACGATAGCTGTCATTTATAACTCTGCAGGTTTGTGAATTACAGTGCCCCTGAGCTCCTATCTTCAACTCGCTTTCTTGTGAGCTGGCCGCAACACGGCAGGATGGCTTCAGGCCCTAATCTGGTTCCGGCACGGCACGCTGAGCCTTTGCTTACTTCCTCTTCCTTGTGGGAAATGAGAGTTAAATTTGCCCGTCCAGACACCTCCAGCTAGTCTCTCATTGGTTCTCGCTATTCCTGTTCATCTTCCGCAGAAATTGCAAACTGGGCCAAACAGGAGGTTAAAGGGACTGACTCTCCAAGTCGGGAGAGTGTTAGTAAAGCGTCTGGAATGTTGCACCCGAGTAGCAGGGTATGAAAACTGACACATATTTGAACACGTCTCCCGATCACATGGTTGATCATACTCTAGGTTCCACATGCATGTTTTAGCTGAAGGAAGAATACCTTAAACCTGGGTAGTTGAAACCCGTGGAATGGGTACCATGCAATATGACTTCAAAGGGTCTTCATTTGCTCACCGAACCTCTCCAATCCTATCACTGCTGCGTTTATGCCCCTGTACACACGCTTGATTCTCTTTCGGAGACATAGCAATCCATAGGTTTTAAGATACTTACTAGTCAGGTACATTCTTAGGCGTTTAATATGCGGTGTTGAGTCCATTTCGTTGAGCAAGGAGTAGCTCTTGTCTATTCCTTATTTGGCTTAAGGAACTTTATCTGTGCTCATTTCAATCTCTGGTTTTATGCAGCACCCCAACTCACCTTTCCCCTTAAGCAAGCATAAGTTGGTTTTCTAAATTTGAGACCCTGTTCTGTTTTGGAATTCAGTTCCTGTATAGCCAAGTTTACATTCCGTGTATTACTGATATCTTATGATGTTTCTGTTTCTGTGTGACTTATTTCAGTTAGAATCATCGTACCTGAATCCACTCATTATGCTGCTACGGGCCTGATGACATAGATTTCATTGCTGAGTGATACTGCATTGTACATAATTACCACAAGGTCTTTATCCATTTTTCACTTTCTGTGATATTGAACTTGTACGGTAAACGAGGTTCTTGTAAACAGAGGCGTCCCAAACATTGGGGTGGCTGTATCTTTTTGATTTTAATTTCCCTAAGCTATAGGACCATAAGTGGAAGTGCCCTAGGTTCTGTTGCTTTGTTTCTTAGACGTTTCAGGAAACACCATACACTTTCCCGAGTGTCTGTTGGCAATTTACATCCCGCCCATCAGCATAACAAGGCTCCCAGTTCTCCATGGCCTGTCCTGCCTTTCTGGATTTTACACTTTTTTCAGATGGCCCGTTTGACCGTGGGGAAGGGAGACTTCATTGTAGTGCAGATTTCTTTACAAGCTTGCTTGGTTGGCCAAAAAGGGCGTATGCGTTTTTTCCTGAATATATTCAGGAAAAAACGCATACGCTCTTTTTGGCCAAGTGCATCATTGTGGACGCTCTGCCTCTTTTCCTATGCTTTCAATGCAATTCCAGTCTACCTCCTGAAATCTGTTTCCTGCAATTCTGCCCCGCTTTCAAGTCCTCTTGGCAGCCTTACTTCAGTATATTTTTGGACGATAGCTGTCATTTATAACTCTGCAGGTTTGTGAATTACAGTGCCCCTGAGCTCCTTTCTTCAACTCGCTTTCTTTTGAGCTGGCCGCAACACCGCAGGATGGCTTCAGGCCCTAATCTGGTTCCGGCACGGCACGCTGAGCCTTTGGTTATTTCCTCTTCCTGGTGGGAAATGAGAGTTAAATTTGCCCGTCCAGACACCTCCAGCTAGTCTCTCATTGGTTCTCGCTATTCCTGTTCATCTTCTGCAGAAATTGCAAACTGGGCCAAACAGGAGGTTAAAGGGACTGACTCTCCAAGTGGGGAGAGTGTTAGTAAAGAATCTGGAAAGTTGCACCCGAGTACCAGCGGAGGAAAAGTGAGACATATTTGAACACGTCTCCCGTTCACATGGTTGATCATACTCTGGGTTCCACATGCATGTTTTAGCTGAAGGAAGAATCCCTTAAACCTGGAGAGTTGAGACCCGTGGAATGGGTACCATGCAATATGACTTCAAAGGGTCTTCATTTGCTCACCAAACCTCTCCAATCCTATCACTGCTGCGTTTATGCCCCTGTACACACGCTTGATTCTCTTTCGGAGACATAGCAATCCGTAGGTTTTAAGATACTTACTAGTCAGGTACATTCTTAGGCGTTTAATATGGGGTGTTGAGTCCATTTCGTTGAGCAAGGAGTAGCTCTTGTCTCTTCCAAGTTTGGCTTAAGGAACTTTATCTGTGCTCATTTCAATCTCTGGTTTTATGCAGCACCCCAACTCACCTTTCCCCTTAAGCAAGCATAAGTTGGTTTTCTAAATTTGAGACCCTGTTCTGTTTTGTAATTCAGTTCCTGTGTAGCCAAGTTTACATTCCGTGTATTAGTGATATCTTATGATGTTTCTTTTTCTGTGTGACTTATTCCAGTTAGAATCATCATACCTGAATCCACTCATTATGCTGCTACGGGCCTGATGACGTACATTTCATTGCTGAGTGATATTGCATTGTACGTAAGTACCACAACTTCTTTATCCATTTTTCGCTTTCTGCGATATTGAACTTGTACCGTAAGCGAGGTTCTTGTGAACAGAGCCGTCCCAAACTTTGGGGTGGCTGTGTCTTTTTGATTTTAATTTACCTAAGCTATAGGACCATAAGTGGAAGTGCCTTAGGCTCTGTTGCTTTGTTTTTTAGATGTTTCAGGAAACACCATACACTTCTCCTGAGTGGCTGTTGGCAATTTACATCTCGCCCATCAGCATAACAAGGCTCCCAGTTCTCCATGGCCTGTCCTGCCTTTCTGGATTTTACACTTTTTTCAGATGGCCCTTTTGACCAGGGGGAAGTGAGACTTCATTGTAGTGCAGATTTCCTTTGCAAGCTTGCTTGGTTGGCCAGAAAGGGCGTATGCGTTTTTTCCTGAATATATTTAGGAAAAAACGCATATGCCCTTTTTGGCCAAGTGCATCATTGTCGAAGTTCTGCCTCTTTTCCTATGCTTTAAATGCAATTCCAGTCTACCTCCTGAAATCGGTTTCCGGTAATTCTGCCTTGCTTTCAATGCCTCTTCATAGCCTTTCCTCAATATACTTTTTGAAAATAGTTGGCCTTTATAACTCTGCACTTTTTTGAATTGCAGTGGCCCTTAGTTCCATTTTTCAGCTCTTATTTTTGTGATCTTGCCTCATAACCACAGGATTCCTTCAGGCCCTATTCTTCTTCTGGGACGCCTTGCTGTGCCTTTGGTTAATTCTTCTTACTGATATGAAATTAGAGTGACATGTGCCCATTGAAACCGCTACATCTAGTTTCTCACTGGTTCCCCCTATTCCCATTCATCCTCCACACTAACTGCAGACTGTGCGATACCAAAACTTAAAGGCATTGACTCTCCATGTGGGGTTGTTGTTAGTAAAGCGGCTGGAATGTCGATCCGGAGCCCCAGGAGAGGAACAATGAGGTGCGTTTTAGAAACCTTTCCTAATCATATGGTATACCAGTCGCTGGGTTTCCCAAGCATGGTTTAGCTGTAGGAAGATTCCCTTCAACCTGGAGTGTTGGGACCCTTGGAATGAGTAGCATGAAGTATTGCATTAAAGTTTCGGCAGTTGCTCACCAAAGCTCACCAATCCTCTCAGCCCCAAGTGTCCAGCCTTATGTCTTATCCAGCTGTGGGTTTATATGTGGTCAATCCAGGTTGCATCACAGTCCCTGAGCGAATATTGTAAGAATTTTTCTCTCTTTGATTGTTTCTGCGTTTTGTTTTTAAAATTTATTTCTATAATGGGGTTTAGCTCATTTTCACTGCTGTGTTTCTGCTGCTCTGCACACACTTGATTCCCTTATGAAGATATATCAATACATGGGTTTTAAGATTCTTATTACTCAGATATATTTCTGTGCAGTGTATTGGGTGTGTTGAGGTCAGTTCATTGAGCAAGGTGTAGATCTTGTCTAATACCTATTTGGTTTATTGAACGGTATCTGTGCTAATTTCAAACTCTGGTTTTATGCATCACCCCACCTCTCCTTTCCCCTTAAGCTGACATAAGTGTGTTTTCTAAATGTGAGACACTGTTCTGTTCTGTAATTCATTTCTTGTGCAGCCATATTTACCCTCCCTCTATAAGTGATATCTTATGATATGTTTCTTTTTCTGTTTGACTTATTTCAAGTAGTATTATCGGACCTAAATCCACTCTTTATCCTTCTACTAGCCTTATTACATTGATTTCATGGTGAAGAGATATTCCATTGTACATAAGTACCACATCTTCTTTATCCATTGTTCTCTTTCCTGGGATATTTAAGGTGTACTGAAGTTGAGGTTCTTGTAAACAGAGTAGCCCTAAACTGTGGTGTGCTTGTGTCTTGTTGATTTTTAGACTTTCCTAGATATACTCCCATGATTGGAAGTGTCCTATGCTCTGTAGCTCTGTTTTTTAGATGATTTAGGAACCACCATACACTTCTCCAGAGTGGCTCTCGGCAGTTCACACACTGCCCATCAGCGTATAAAGGCTCCCTGTTCTCCATGGCCTGTCCTGCATTTCTGGTTTTTACAATTTTTTAGGATGGCCCTTTTGACCAGTGGGAAATGAGACTTCTTTGTTGTGCACATTTGCATTGCTTCCTTGTTTCCTTGCCCATAAGGTGCATATGCGTGTTTTCCTGGATATAATCAGGAAAAAACGCATACGCCCTTTTGGACCAACTGCATCATTATCGAAATTCTGCCACTTTTCATGTGCTTTAAAGACGAGTCCAATCTATCTCTTGAAATCTGTTTCTTGCAATTCTGTCTTGCATTCAGATCCTCTTCTTTGCCTTACCTCAACATAGTTTTGGATGTTAGTTTTCATTTATAACTCTGCAGGTGTGTGAATTGCAGTGACCCTGAGCTCCATTTTTTAAGTTGTTCTTTTGTGAGCTGGCCTCAAACCCGCAGGATTGCTTCAGGCCCTATTTTGGCTCCGGCGAGGCGGGCTGAGCCTTTTTTCAATTCTTATTCTTAATGGGAAATTAGAGTGATATGTGCCTGTCCAAACCCCTACAACTATTCTCTCATTGTTTCCCCCTCTTCCCGTTCATCCTCCTCACAATTTGCAAAATGTGTGAAACAGAAGTTGAAATGTGCTGATTCTCCAAGTGGGGAGATTCTAAGTAACGTGGCTGGAATGGTGAACAGGAGCACCAGGAGAGGATAAATGAGCTGCATTTTAGACACATCTCCCGATCACATGGTGTACAGTCCTCTGGGTTTTCCATGCATGTTTTAGCTGTAGGAAGATCCCTTGAACCTGCAGATTTGGGACCCATTGAATGGGTACCAGGTAGTATTACTTTAAAGGGTGTGCATTTCCTCACCCAACCTCACATTTCTCTTAGCGCAAACAGTTTCCAGCCTTATGTCTCATCCTGCTGTGGGTCTAGATGTGTTCAATCCATGTTGCATCACCATCCCTGAGGAAAAGTTGTAAGAAGTTTTCTCTGTCTCTCTGTCGTTTATTTTTTTCAATTTATTACTATATTGGTTACAGCTGATTTTCAAAGCTCTGTTTCTTGCTGCTGTACATCCACTTGATTCACGTACAGAGAGACATCAATAAATTCTTTTTCAGATTCTTACCAGTCGTATATATTCTTTTCCGGTGACTTGAGTGTGCTGAGTACAGTTCTTTTAGCTACCGTGTAGGCCTTGTTGATTATCAGTTTGGTATTTGGAATGGTATCTTTGCTAATTTCAACCTCCTGGATGATGCCTCACCCCTCCCCACCTTTCCCGTTTAGCAGCCTTATGCGTGTTTTCTACATATTTGACTATGTTTTTGTTTTGTAATTTATTTCATGTGTAGCCATTTTGGATTCCATCTTTAAGTGATATCTTATGATATGTGTCTTTTTCTTTTTGAATTATGTCACTTAGAATGATCATACGTAACTCCTCCGGAGTTGTTACAACTGGCCATATTTCATTGATTTCCAGGCTGAATAATATTCCACTCTACCTAAGTACCACATCTCTATCCATTTGTTCTCTCCGGAGACATTTAAGTTATATACTAGTCGAGGATCTTTTAAACAGAGAGGGGGTAAACATTGGGGTGCCTGTGTCCTCTCGATTTTTGTTTTTCCCAAGATATACGCCCATGAGTGCAAGTGCCCTATGCTCTGTAGCTCATTTTTTAGATGCTTTAGTAAACACAATACACTTCTCCAGAATGGCCGTTGGCAATATACATTTCCACTATAAGTCTCACAGGGCTCCCTCTTCTCCTTGCCCTGTCCTGCATTTCTGTTGTTTACGCTTTATGAGGATGGCTCTTCTGACTGATGCAAAGTGATATCTTTTGTAGTATTGATTTCCAGTGCCCACCTGTTTGGTTGGCTAAAAAAGTGTATGCCCTTTTCTTGAATATATACAGAAAAAAACGCATACACCCTTTTTGGCCAACTGCAATGTTGGCAATGTTCAGCCCCTTTTCTTGTGCTTTATGGCGAGTCCTTTCTACCTCCTCAAATCCCTTTCCTGCCATTCTCCCTTGCTTACAAGTCCTTTTCTCTGACTTTCCTCATGACATTTTTCAGTGATAGATATTTTCAACTCTGCAGTTTTGTGAATTTTACTGCCCCTGAGTTCCATTGTTCAACTTGTGTTTATGGGAACTGGCCACAAAGCAGCAGGATTTCCTCAAGCCCTCTACTGTTTCCATGGGCAAACCTAGCCTTTGGTCAATTCGTCTTCCTGATTGGAAATTAAAGTGACATGTGCCTGTCTGAACACCTAGGACTTGTCTCTCATTGTTCCTCATCCTTCCGCTTCATCCTCTGGACAAATTCCAAACTGTACGCAACAGGATGTTGACAGTGCTGACATCTCCAAGTGGGGAGACTGTTAGTAAAGAGGCTGGAGGGGTGAACCCGAGCACCAGGAGATGAGGAGATGAGATGCCTTTTCCAAACTCTTCCCGATCAGACGGTATACTATCCTCTGGGTGTGACAGACATGTTTTAGCAGTAGGAAGAGTCCCATTCATGTAAGGAGAACACCAGGGCTTTTTCAAAATCAGTGTCTCCCCGAAACCCAAACTGGGGAATTTTTTAAGCTACGGCTACACATATGTTCATTAAGGGCCTTGGGAAGTAGGCAGAGTCCAAACTTTAGATGATTGAAGTCTTCAGGGTCAGAAGTACTCACCACCAGCTTCCCTTAGGTTACACTTTAACTGTCATTGATAAATGATGTCAATAAAAATATCTATTCTTTTTCAGATTATTTCCCCTTATAGGTTATTGCAAAATGTTGAGTGTAGTTCCCTGTGCTATACAGTAGTTCCTTGTTGATGATCTATTTTATACATAGCAGTGTGTATGTGTTAATCCCAAACTGTTAATTTATCCCTCCTCCCACCTTTCCCCTTTGGTAATAATAAATTATAAGATTTTATACTTCTCAGACATGGGGGAGCTGAAAGAGAGGTATCATTTTCAATGGAAAAGCATTTAAAACAAGATTGAAGCTTTAACCAAGATTATTAGATGTACATCCTTGGAAAGAAATCACTTCGTTTCTCTAATATTGACCTGACAAATAAGACAAACCCTTTCACTGAACTTGCTTATAATAAAGTGATGGAAATATCAAATGGAAGTGTTAGAAACATCTTATTTTACCCGAGCCTTATACACTGTTCTATGTTAAATACAGTTTGGCTCACACATCTGTTCATTGAGGTTACAATAGTCTCAATTTCTGTTACTGATCCTCCAGAGTGGACCCCAACAAGTGTCCCCCTGCCCAGTGTCATTGGGGCCAACAGATCGAGAGTGAGTTTGGTTCACAAGCAAAGGAAACTTTATATTTTGATCAGAGAATGGAGAGGTGAGAGCATGCACTACCCCGTGGGCTGTGGGCTGGGCTGCTGTGTAGAGATCCCGTCAGAGTCAGTGGGAGGGAGGGGACAGAGCTTTCAAGGGCTGGGTTGGCTGCAGCTCAGGCTCTATATCGCGGAGTCTGCACTGGGCCCCAGGAGCTGAGGTGTCGTCCCAGCCATTCTGCACTAGGAAATCTGGTCTGAAGTGCCGGGTGTGGAACCTCTGCATGCGAGACCCTAGGAGTACGTGAAATTAGACAAAGCACAAAGGATACAAAAGGTTAGACTTGACTTTATTGCACAGATTCTATTTTTATCTCCCAGGGATTTTTAACGGGCTTTGCTGGGGAGAAACCCCTCCTCTGCCTTTTGTCCCGTTCCTCATTCTTGGAGTTCTGAGGGTGCAGACCCTTCTTCTGTAACTGCTGAGTGCTGAGTTGGGAGCCCTCATACCCGGGGGCGAGGGTCAGAGCTTCTCCCCAGCAGCCTCCAGGTGACGTTGATTGTCCCCAGGCCCCCTGCCTCCTTGCTCGTCCACCTGAGCACCAGCATTGGAAGTGTTATAGATTCTAATGACCTTTAAGGGTCCAGGAAAGAGATGTGCAGAGACGCTGTGGGGGCTGGTTTCACCCCACCCCACATTTTTTCGGCCTCCTTAGGCTGACCGTTTCTGCCAGCCTAGATGCTCTGAACAGTAGTCTGTACTTTCTTCAATTAGGCCCCTGAATTAACGTACAAACAGCACCAGGTGTCAGAGCCCTGCCCGCTGAACTCCCAGACAGTCCAGGGTCAGTGGTGATCAAGGACCATGATGGCCACTGAGTCAACAGCCTTTTGAAGTAAACAGGAGTCCAGCTGGTCTTATTGGCCACCATCATCACGGTGTCTGTAGGCTTTTCTATGGTGACAGTGTGATATACGGTTCCCCTGCCAAGATTATTACCTCCCCTCTGGGTGCAGTAAGTCCTGCAAGCAGTAGTCTACTCCTTTGGGGCACACTCTTGTTGTTTTATGAGAGAAACTCCAGGTCAAGTGATGTTCACACGAGTCGTCATGGTGCCCTGTTGCCCCCGGTTATCTCTCTGGATGTTGGAGTTGGAGGGCCTCCTCACTCGAGGTCGGTGTGCCCACGGAGCGAACCCTGCAACTTCAGGGCATGGTTGGTGGTTAGGATCACCACGTGGGGTCCTTTTCCCTTAGGAGGGAGGTGGCCTTTTGGGCTGCTGATTTCCAGGTTTTTAGATACCGCCAGTATCTTGGCCAGATGTGGCAGTGGGCCAAGCCCCTTGGTGACCGTAGTTTATCCTACCTGGATGGCATTCTTGCATTGTTCCATTTCAAGTGGTCCCAGTTTTTGCACTAATTCTCCAATGGCGATTCACCTTTCACCGGGAATGTAAAGGTCAAAGGGTTTAGCTAAATTAGGGAGTTCCAGGGCAAGGGTCTGAATTGACTGCTCTTTCCATTCTTGAAAGGCCACTTCTGGATTCTATTCAAAAGGATCATCATCTTTTCCTTTCAGTGTTTCATATAGAGGCCCAACTAGTAGACTGTAGTTAGGGATTCAGAAGCAGCAAACCCTGGCCTCCCCAGGAACCCCTAAGCTGTCTTCTAGTTTTAGAAAGGGGTAAGGCTGAAAATGGTTTCTTCCCTTTCCTGGGATGGGCTTCTCCGACCTTCTGTGAGAATGAAGCCCAGGCAGGTCACCGCAGTCTGTGATATTTGAGCTTTTTCTTGGACAACTTCTATCCTTTATTGGCTTGGTAG
This sequence comes from Globicephala melas, assembly GCF_963455315.2. Classification (NCBI taxonomy): domain Eukaryota; kingdom Metazoa; phylum Chordata; class Mammalia; order Artiodactyla; family Delphinidae; genus Globicephala; species Globicephala melas. The sequence continues at coordinate 333,651 of NW_027207395.1, forward strand.
TTCAGAGGCCTCCTTAGTAGGGTTGGCGATCAGAATGTCGTCTGCATATTGAAGGAGGGTTTCCTTTTCCAGAGGTTGAACTTTTAGGTCTTTAGCTAAGCTTTCCCCAAAGACGGTGTGGGAATTTTTGCACCCTTGAGGCAAGACGGCCCAGAAGTATTGTTTTAGTTGTATGTTGAGTCCTGCCACTCACAAGCCAAAATTTCTTGTGACTCTGGGACTAATGGAATACAAAAGAAGGCATCATTGAAGACTAATACAGAATACCATGTCCTGGTGGTTGGTAGAATGACCAGCAGGGTGTAGGAATTAGGAGCAGCTGGAGGTATATCCTCGGTGGCTTCACTGACTGTCCTGACATCCTTTACCAGGTCCCCAGCAGCCCATGGGGCTCTCATAGTCAGACCAATCCCCGGATACAGAGTTACCCTTGCAGGTACCGTGGCAGGGCTGGGCACACAGGAACCATGCACATAGCCCTAATTGCAGAGCACCCCCAGCTCACCTGTCACTCAGAGCTGACACAGAGCACCTCAGAGCAGGACATGAACTAACAAACAGCAGCTGCAACAGTTCTGTGACCCTGGGCATCACTCTGTGTGGCCTCCCTCCACCTGGTCTTCCAGAGACTTCCACTGCACCCGGGGCACCAGGCCTCTGTCTCCAACCACCGCCCACCCCTCCTCTCCCTGACTCCTGGGTTCCTCTCATTAGGAGAGGGTTTTCTTGAAGTTGTCTCCCACTCATGGGCCAGATAAAATGATTAGAAAACAAGCCAAAGCTGCAGCCCCTTGTCTATCCTGACTCTCAGGATCTCCCACCTGTTCCTTTTACCTGACCGGTTCAGCAAGTTCCATTTTCTGCAACTGTGAGCCCCTGAGGGGTGATGATTGGCTGACCTGGGCAGCCTTACCGTGCCGGCCAGCCCTCCCCAGGTGTGCCTGGGTTGAGATCAATATGAATACCACTCCAGGCAGCAAGAGCCCCTGCAGCTGTGCCTGACGCCATTTTCTCTGCCCTGTCAGCAGTCTCGGGGCTGGGCTGGTGGGAGGGAGTGAGAGGCCACAGCTTTGTGGGTGGCCCAGTGTGAGTGGGGCTCTGCTGGACTTTCTGCAGCAGTTGCCAGGCTGCCACCTGCTAAAGAAGAGGATGTGTCACCCATACCTGCTGCTGGAATTTCTCCCTGGGCAGAGGTGAGGAAGGAAAAAAGCAGTGGGGGCAGGGACAGGACGGGTATCTCAGGCAGGGAAATGGAAATCTTCCAGAAGAGCACCCAGGGCCAGGACCATCCTGGCTGGCCTGCAGGCACCAAGTCGGCCGGCATGCTGTCACTCGTGTGGCTCCATGGCCCTTCCTCTAGGCTTTCAAGTCCTTGTACATATTCAGGTGTTTTACCTGGGAAGGTTGGGAACAGTTCAGCAGCAGCTGGCCTGGGGCTCATCTCACGTTTACTCACAGATGCCTCGGCACGGTCCCCCAGGCTTGTAATGAGGACACTCCTTGCGGGGGGGCTGCTGGCTGCATGCGAGACGATTCCCCACCTCTGACCAACTTCAGAATTGTCTACCACTGGAGCAAGTGCCCTGATAGGGTTTTCATCTGTATAACTGGTGGGTTCTGTTTTGTTTTTTTCTTTTTTGTTTCAAGGTAGGTTTTATTCCTCTTTTTTGTTGTTATGGATGTAAGCATGGAAATAATTCATTCATATAAATACATGTATGTGAAGGGAATAACTTTTTTCCGTTTTTTAAAAAATTTTATTTTTCATTTTATTTTATTTATTTTTTATACAGCAGGTTCTTATTGGTTATCTATTTTATACATATAAATGTATACATGTCAATCCCAATCTCCCAACTCCTCCCACCCCCCCCATGGCTTTCCCCTCTTTGTGTCCATACATTTGTTCTCTACATCTGTGTCTCTATTTCTGCCCTTCAAACCGGTTCATCTGTACCATTTTTCTAGGTTCCACATATATGCGTTAATATACAATATTTGTTTTTCTCTTTCTGACTTACTTCACTCTGTATGACAGTCTCTAGATCCATTGACGTCTCTACAAATGACCCAATTTCATTCCTTTTTATGGCTAATAGTCCATTTTATATATGTACCACATCTTTATCCATTCGTCTGTCTGTGGGCATTTAGGTTGCTTCCATTACCTGGCTATTGTAAATAGTGCTGCAATGAACATTGTGGTGAATGTGTCTTTTTGATTTATGGTTTTCTCTGGGTATATGCCCAGTAGTGGGTTGCTGGATCATATGGTAATTCTATTTTTAGTTTTTTAAGGAACCTCCATACTGTTCTCCATAGTGACTATCAATTTACATTCCCACCAATCGTGGAAGAGGGTTCCTTTTCTCCACACCCTCTCCAGCATTTGTTGTTTGTAGATTTTCTGATGATGCCCATTTTAACAGGTGTGAGGTGATACCTCATTGTAGTTTTGATTTGCATTTCTCTAATAATTAGTGATGTAGAGCAGCTTTTCATGTGCTCCTTGGCCATCTCTACGTCTTCTTGGAAGAAATGTCTATTTAGATCTTCTGCCCATTTTTGTATTGGGTTGTTTGTTTTTTTAATATTGAGCTGCATGAGCTGTTTATATATATTGGAGATTAATCCTTTGTCCATTGATTCAGTTGCAAATATATTCTCCCATTCTGAGGGTTGTCTTTTTGTGTTTGTAGTTTCCATTGCTTTGCAAAAGCTTTTACATTTCATTAGGTCCCATTTGTTTAGTTTTCTTTTTTATGTCATTATTCTAGGAGGTGGATCAAAAAAGATCTTGCTGTGATTTATGTTAGAGTATTCTTCCTATGTTTTCCTCTAAGAGTTTTATACTGTTCGGTCTTACATTAAGGTCTCTAATCCATTTTGAATTTATTTTTGTGTATGGTGTTAGAGGGTGTTCTAATTTCATTCTTTTACATGTAGCTGTCCATTTTTCCCAGCACCACTGATTGAAGACACTGTCTTTTCTCCATTGTATAGTCTTGCCTACTTTGTCATAGATTAGTTGACCATAGGTGTGTAGGTTTATCTCTGGGCTTCTTTCTTTTTTATTTTCCTTTTACACCTTTATTGGAGTATAATTGCTTTACAATGGAGTGTTAGTTTCTGCTGTATAACAAAGTGAATCAATTATACATATACATATATCACCATATCCCCTCCCTCTTACATCTCCCTCCCACCCTCCACATCCCACCCCTTTAGGTGGTCACAAAGCACCGAGCTGATCTCCCTGTGCTATGTGGCTGCTTCCCAGTAGCTATCGATGTTACATTTGGTAATGTATATATGTCCATGGCACTCTCTCACTTCATCCCAGCTTACCCTTCCCCCTCCCTGTGTCCTCAAGTCCTTTCTCTATGTCTGTGTCCTTAATCCTGTCCTGCCCCTAGGTTCTTCATAAACTTTTTTCTTTAGATTCCATATATCTCTGTTAGCACACGGTATTTATTTTTCTCTTTCTGACTTACTTCACTGTGTAGGACAGACTCTAAGTCCATCCCCCTCACTACAAATAACTCAGTTTTGTTTCTTTTTATGGCTGAGTAATATTCCATTTATATATGTGCCAGATATTCTTTATCCATTCATCTGTCGATGGACACTTAGGTTGCTTCCATGTCCTGGCTATTGTAAGTAGAACTGCAATGAACATTGTTGTATATAACTCTTTTTGAATTATGGTTTTCTCAGGGCAAATGCCCAGTAGTTGGATTGCTGGGTCGTATGGTACTTCTATTTTTAGTTTTTTAAGGAACCTCTATACTGTTATCCCTAGTGGGTATAGCAATTTACATTCCCAGCAACAGTGCAAGAACGTTCCCTTTTCTCCAGTAAATGCCTCTCCAGCATTTATTGTTTGTAGATTTTTTGATGATTGCCATTCTGACTGCTGGGAGGTGATACCTCACTGTAGTTTTGATTTGCATTTCTCTAATGATTAGTGATGTTCAGCATCCTTTCATGTGTTTATTGGCAATCTGTATATCTCCTTTGGAGAAATGTCTATTTAGGTCTTCTGCCCATTTTTGGATTGTGTTGTTTGTTTTTGTGATATTGAGCTACACGAGCTGCTTGTAAATTTTGGAGATTAATCTTTTGTCATTTGCTTCATTTGAAAACATTTTCTCCCATTCTGAGGGTTGTATTTTCGTCTTGTTTATGTTTTCCTTTGCTGTGCAAAAGCTTTGAAGTTTCATTAGGTCCCATTTGTTTATTTTTGTTTTTATTTCCACTTCTCTAGGAGGTGGGTCAAAAAGGATCTTGCTGTGATTTATGTCATAGAGTGTTCTGCCTATGTTTTCCTCTAATAATTTTATAGTGTCTGGTCTAACATTTAGATCTCTAATTCATTTTGAGTTTATTTTTGTGTATGGTGTTATGGAGTGTTCTAATTTCATTCTTTCACGTGTAGTTGTCCAGTTTTCCCAGCACCACTTACTGAAGAGACTGTCTTTTCTTCATTGTATATCTTTGCCTCCTTTGTCATAGATGAGTTAGCCATAGGTACGTAGGTTTATCTCTGGGCTTTCTATCTTGTTCAATTGATCTATATTTCTGTTTTTGTGCCAGTACCATATAGTCTTGATTAATGTAGCTTTGTAGTATAGTCTGAAGTTAGGAAGTCTGATTCCTCCAGCTCTTTTAATTTCCCTCAAGACTGCTTTGGCTATTCGGGGTCTTTTGTGTCTCCATACAAATTTTAAGATTTTTTTGTTCTAGTTCTGTAGAAAATGCCAGTGGTATTTGATAGGGATTGCATTGAATCTGTAGCTTGCTTTGGGTACTATAGTCATTTTCACAATATTGATTCTTCTAATCCAAGAACATGGTTTATACTTCCATATGTTTATATCATCTTTGATTTCTTTCAGCAGTGTCTTATAGTTTTCTGAGTACAGGTCTTTTACCTCCTTATGTAGGTTCATTCCTCCGTATTTTATTCTTTTTGTTGCAATGGTGAATGAGATTGTTTCCTTAATTTCTCTTTCTGATCTTTCATTGTTAGTGTATAGGAATGCAAGAGATTTCTGTGCATTAATTTTGTATCCTGCAACTTTACCAAATTCATTGATTAGCTCTAGTAGTTTTCTGGTGGCATCTTTAGGATTCACTATGTGTAGTATCGTGTCATTTGCAAACAGTGACAATTTTACTTCTTCTTTTCCAATTTGTATTCCTTTTATTTCTTTTTCTTCTCTGATTACTGTGTCTAGGACTTCCAAAACTATGTTGAGTAATAGTGGTGAGAGTGGACATCCTTGTCTTGTTCCTGATCTTAGAGGAAATGCTTTTAGTTTTTCACTATTGAGAATGATGTTTGCTGTGGGTTTGTCATATACTGCCTTTATTATGTTGAGGTAGATTCCCTCTATGCCCACTTTTTGGAGACTTTTAATCATAAATTGGTGTTGAATTTTGTTGAAAGCTTTTCCTGCATCTATTGGGATGATCATATTTTTATTCTACAATTTGTTAATATGGTGTATCACATTGATTGATTTGTGTATATTGAAGAATTCTTGCATCCCTGGGATAAACCCCACCTGATCATGGTGTATGATCCTTTTAATGTGTTGTTCAATTCTGTTTCCTAGTATTTTGTTGAGGATTTTTACATCTATATTAATCAGTGATATTGGTCTCTAATTTTGTTTTTCTGTAGTATCTTTGTCTGGTTTTGGTATCAGGGTGATGGTGGCCTCATATAATGAGTTTGGGAGTGTTCCTTCCCCTGAAAAGTTCTGAAGAGTTTGAGAAGATTGGGTGTTAGCTCTTGTCTAAATGTTTGATAGAATTCACCTCTGATGCCATCTAGTTCTGGACTTTTGTTTGTTGGAAGATTTTTAATCACACTTTCAATTTCATTACTTGTGATAGGTCTGTTCATATTTTCTATTTCTTCCCAGTTCAGTCTTGGAAGGTTATACCTTTCTAAGAATTTGTCCATTTCTTCCAGGTTGTCCATTTTATTGGCATAGAGTTGCTTGTAGAGGTCTCTTAGGATGCTTTGTATTTCTGTGGTGTCTGTTACAACTTCTCCTTTTTCATTTCTAATTTTATTGATTTGAGTCCTCTCCCTCTTTTACTTGAGTGTGGCTACAGGTTTATCATTTTTGTTTATCTTCTCAAAGAACCAGCTTTTAGTTTTATTGATCTTTGCTATTGTTTTTATTTCATTTATTTCTGCTCTGATCTTTATGATTTCTTTCCTTCTATTAACTTTGGGTTTTGTTCTTCGTTCTCTAGTTCCTTTAGGTGTAGGGTTAGATTGTTTATTTGAGATTTTTCTGGTTTCTTGAGGTAGGCTTTTATTGCTATAAACTTCCCTCTTAGAACTGTTTTTGCTGCCTCCCATAGGTTTTCAATCATCGTGTTTTTGTTGTCATTTGTCTCTAGGTAGTTTTTGATTTCCTCTTTTATTTCTTCAGTGATCTCTTGGTTATTTAGAAACGTATTGTTTAGCCTCCATGTGTTTGTTTTTTACATTATTTTCCCTGTAATTGAGTTCTAATCTCATAGCATTGTGGTCGGAACAGCTGCTTGATATGATTTTAGTTTTCTTAAATTTACTGAGGCTTTATTTGTGACCAAAGATGTGATCTATCCCAGAGAATTTTCGGTGTACCATTGAGAAGAACTTGTAGTCTGCTGTTTTTGGATGGAATGTCCTATAAATATCCATTAAATCTATCTGGTCTATTGTGTCATTTAAAGCTTGTGTTTCCTTATTAATTTTCTGTCTGGATGATCTCCATTGGTGTAAGTGAGGTGTTAAAGTCCCTTGCTATTATTGTGTTACTGTTGATTTCCTCTTTTATAGCTGTTAGCAGTTGCCTTATATATTGAGGTGTTCCTGTGTTGGGTACATATACATTTATAATTGTTATATCTTGGATTGATCCCTTGATCATTATGTAGTGTCCTTCCTTGTCTCTTGTAACATTCTTTATTTTAAAATCTATTTTATCTGATATGAGTATTGTTACTCCAGCTTTCTTTTGATTTTCATTTGCATGGAATATATTTTTCCATCCCCTCACTTTCAGTCTGTATGTGTCCCTAGGTCTGAAATGGGTCTCTTGTAGACAGCATATATATGGATCTTGTTTTTGTATCCATTCAGTGAGCCTGTGTCATTTGGTTGGAGCATTTAATCCATTCATGTTTAAGGTAATTATCAATATGTATGTTCCTATTATTATTTTCTTAATTGTTATGGGTTTGTCTTAGTGGGTCCTTTTCTTCTCTTGTGTTGCCCACTTAGAGAAGTTCCTTTAGCATTTGTTGTAGAGCTGGTTTCGTGGTGCTGAATTCTCTTAGCTTTTGCTTGTCTGTAAAGCTTTTGATTTCTCCATCAAATCTGAATGAGATACTTGCTGGGTGGAGTACTCTTGGTGGTAGGTTCTTCCCTTTCGTCACGTTAAATTTATCATGCCACTCCCTTCTGGCTTGTAGATTTTCTGCTGAGAAATCAGCTGTTAACCTTATGGGAGTTCCGTTGTATGTTGTCATTTTTCCCTTGTTGCTTTCAATAATTTTTCTTTGTCTTTAATTTTTTCAATTTGATTACTGTGTGTCTCGGCATTTTTCTCCTTTGGTTTATCCTGCCTGGGACTCTCTGCGCTTCATGGACTTTGGTGGCTATTTCTTTTCCCATGCTAGGGAAGTTTTCAACTATAATCTCTTCAGATATTTTCTCGAGTCCTTTCTCTCTCTGTTCTCCATCTGGGACCCCTATAATGCGAATGTTGTTGCATTTAATGTTGTCCCAGAAGTCTCTTAGGTTGTCTTCATTTATTTTCATTCTTTTTCTTTATTCTGTTCCATGGCAGTGATTTCCACCTTTCTGTCTTCCAGGTCACTTATCCGTTCTTCTGTCACAGTTATTCTGCTACTGATTCCTTCTAGTGTATTTTTCATTTCAGTTATTGTATTGTTCATCTCTGTTTGTTTGTTCTTTAATTCTTCTAGGTGTTTGTTCCTTAATTCTTCTAGGTCTTTGTTAAGCATTTCTTGCATCTTCTCGATCTTTGCCTCCATTATTTTTCTAAGGTCTTGGATCATCTTCACTATCATTATTCTGAATTCTTTTACTGGAAGGTTACCTATCCCCACTTCATTTCGTTGTTTTTCTGAGGATTTATCTTGTTCTTTGATCTGGTATAAAGTCCTCTGCCTTTTCATTTTCTCTATCTTTCTGTGAATGTGGTTTTCCTTCCACAGACTGCAGAATTGTAGTTCTTCTTGCTTCTGCTGTCTGCTCTCCAGTGATTGAGTCTATCTGAGAGGCTTGTGCAAGCTTCCTTATGCGAGGGACTGGTGGTGGGTAGAGCTGGGTGTTGCTCTGGTGGGCAGAGCTTTAATCTGCTTGTCTGTGGATTAAATAAAAGTTTAATAAAAAGTTTAATCTGCTTGTCTGCTGAGGCATGGGGCTGGGTTCCCTCCCTGTTGGTTGTTTGGACTGAGGCGACCCAGCACTGGAGCCTACCTTGCTCTTGGTGAGGCTAAAGGTGGACTCTGGGAGAGTTCACGCCAAGGAGTATTTCCCAGAACTTCTGCTGTCAGTGTCGTTGTCCCCATGGTGAGCCGCAGCCACACCCCACCTCTGCAGGAGACCCTCTAAAACTAGCAGTTAGGTATGATCATTCACCTATGGGGTGACTGCTCCTTCCCCTGGGTCCTGATGTGCACACTACTTTGTGTGTGTCCTCCAAGAGGGGAGTCTCTGTTGAGACTCTGAGTCTCTGAGTGCAGTTGAGACTCTGAGTGGAGTCGCACAGACTCTGGGTCCTGTGAAGCTTCGATGTTTTGTGGTTCTAGAAATCCTATAGGAGACGGTCCACAGCAGGTGAAGCTAATGCTGTCATAGAGGTGGTGAAACCAAAGATCTGCAGTTCCGACTAGAGGTGCTGATGTACAAACAGGACAAAATCATCTCATGTGAATGTAGTTCAGGCATGTTTAAAATGAATGCAGTCATGTTAATGCCTAACATCTTCTATCTTGTGCCTCTCCTCAAGGACCCCCTCCTCAATTCCTGAGGCTCCTGTAAGTCATGTACAGGGGAATGGAGAGTGGGCTCTGTCCAGTCTGAACCCTGAGTTACCCTGTGTGTATCTTAGGATACTTTGTATTTCTATGGTGGCTCTTGTAACATCATCTCTTTCAGTTCTGATTTATTTGGGCCCTCTCTTTAAAAAAAGTACTACTGTTGTCTTTTATTCTTTACAGAAGTTTAATAAGTGTTTGATCTACTACCCTTACTCTATGTATACTTTTTGCCGTGAGATTTTTACTTTTGTTTGTTTTCTTGTTACTGTCAATAATTAGTGAGAATTCCTTTAAGCTACCTTCAACATTGCTTATAAAGCTGCTTTATTAGTGATGACAGAGCTTTAATGGAAGTCGTGTTCTGGTTGTAAACTAGAATGCAATGTGCCAGCAAAAAGTCCCTTAAGTGTATGTCTCATTACTTCTTGTTCTTTTTTTCCCCTTTTTTCTCTCTTTTTTTTTCTTGTTCTTTTTTTAATTTTTATTTTTTATCAGAGCAAATTTGATTAAAATGTTTTGTTTGTTCTAGGTGTGTAAGATGTGGTTCTTTTACACATATACATGTATCTATACTTCTTCAGATCGTTTTCTCATGTAGCTTGTGAAACAATGTTGAGTAGTCTTCTCTTGGTATTCCGTAGGTCTTTGATGATTATATATTTCACATGTGTTTCTATATCTATGTTAACCCCAATATCCTAATATATCCAGTCCTCACACCTTTCCATTTGGTGAACCTTAACTTTGTTTAATGAATCTGTGATTGCCTTTCTCTGTGGAAATATCTTCATTGGTATCAATTTTTAGCTAACACCTATAAGTGATATTATAGGATATGTGTCTTTTGCTGTCTGACTTAGTACAATTTGCCTGATTACCTCTAGAATCATCTACGGTGCTGCAAATGGCATTGTTTCATTTTTTTCCCTAGATAATATTCCATCTGTACATGTACCAGTTCTTCTTTGTCCACTCACCTCTTGATGGACTTTCTGGTTGCCTCCATGTCCTGGCTATTGTAATACTGCTGCACTGCACATTTGCCTGCCTGTGTCTTTCCAATTCTGTCTTCTTATGTTATAGGCCCAAGAGTGGGCCTCCTGTATCATATAGTATCTCAGGGTTTACCGTTTAAATGCACCATGATTCTGTGCTCATTAGTGGATCTTTCCAGGTTACATCTCACTTAAAGTTGAGGGTATGCATTTCTCCACAACACCTTCAGCATTTATTTATTTTTAACATCTTTATTGAAGTATAATTGCTTTACAATGGTGTGCTAGCTTGTGCTTTACAACAAAATGAATCAGTTATACATATACATATGTTCCCATATCACTTCCCTCTTGCGTCTCCCTCCCTCCCACCCTCCCTCACCTCCAGGCAGTCACAAAGCACCGAGCTGATCTCCCTGTGCCATGCTGCTGCTTCCCACTAGCTATCTACCTTATGTTTGGTAGTGTATATATGTCCATGCCTCTCTCTCCCTTTGTCACAGCTTACCCTTCCCCCTCCCCATATCCTCAAGTCCATTCTCTAGTAGGTCTCTGTCTTTATTCCTGTTTTACCCCTAGGTTCTTCATGACTTTTTTTTCTTAAATTCCAGGTATATGTGTTAGCATACGGTATTTGTCTCTCTCTTTCTGACTTACTTCACTGTGTATGATAGACTCTAGGTCTATCCACCTCATTACAAATAGCTCAATTTCGTTTCTTTTTATGGCTTCAGCATTTATTGTTTGTAGTTTTCTTGCTGATGGATATTCTGACTGGTGTGAGCTGATACCTCTTTGTGGTTGAATTTGCATATGACTCATAATCCTTTGAAATTGAGCTTTAAGGCATGTCCTTTTTATTTTTCAAACTGTGATTACAGCTTAGCTCTTCAAAGTGTTTTCTAAAGTATGTGTTACATTTTGAAATTTATTGGCCATTACCTCCCTCAAAACATTTTGAGGGCAGGTTTCATTTACAGCCCTGCAGTACTTGTTCACATGAAGTGACCATTAGCACAGGCTTTAAAGCTGCTTTTGCAGGTAACGGCCAGATTGCGGCAGCCTTTCTTTGTTCCCCATTCTGGTACTAGGGAAACAGAGCTTCCGGCCAGTGGTCTTCCTCGGTTATAAATTAGAGTGGAATGTGCCCGGATAAACCCCCAAAGGCTGATGTCTCCTTATTTTTGTTTGTTTTTTAAATTTAATTTATATTTTTATCGGAGTAATATTCCATTGTGTATATGGACCACTTCTTGGTGCATAGCTCTGTTGAGGGACATTTTCGTTGCTTCCAAGTGTTGGCTATATTAAATATTGCTGGAGTGCAAGATTGCCAGCCTGTGACTTTTTGATTCTCATTTTCTCAGGTGATAGGCCCAGCAGTGGGTGTGACTGATTGACTAGTAGCTCAATGTTTACCTTTTCAAAGCACCTGCATTGTGTTTTCATTAGTGGCTCTTACCATGTCTCCCTTAGAACCGAGGGTACGAACTTCTCCACAATCCCTTTAGCATTTATAGTTTGCAGCATTTTTGCTAATGGCCAATCTGACTGCTGTGACCTGATAGGTTTTTGTAATTTGGGTTTGCATGACTTTAAAAATTCCTAAAATTCATCATTTTCCACGCCTTTTTCCTTTCTGTTAAAAATCAAGTGTGAGTACAATATATCTCTTGAAGCTCTCTTCTTGGAAGGTTGCCCTCTTTTGAATTTTTGGTGGATATTCGACCCCAGGATTTTTTTGGAGGGCAGATGTCATTACAGAACTGCAAGTTTGGTGAATATTTAGTGACCATTAGCACTGGGTTTAAAGCTGCTGTTGTGGGAAACGGCCACAAGGAGGCAGCATTTGTCCTTTCCCAAATCTGAGTACTAGGGCAGCAGAGCCTTTCTGGAAGTCGTGGTTCTAGGTTTTAAGTTAGAATGGAATGTGCCAGGAGGAACGCCCATAAGATTATGTCTCATTACATCTTGGTTTTTAAAATTTATTTAATCGGGGTAATGATTAGATATTGTTTGTCCAGATGTACACAATCTGGTTCATTTGTACAATATATATGTCTATTCATGTTCAGATCCTCTTCCCATGTAAAATATTACAGTGTTCCGTAGACCTCCCTTGTTATATGGTCCGTCTTTTTGATATATGTTTATTATATGTATTTGTATACGTATGGTAACGTTAATCTTAATTTATCCATTCTGCCCACCTTTCCTTTTAGATAAGCATACTTAATTTCTAAGTCTGTGAGTGTCTTTCTCTGTGGAAATATGTTCATTTGTGTTAGTTATTAGATAACGCCTATAAGTGATATCATAGGATATAGGTCTTTTGCTTTCTGACTTACCTCATATTCTGTGATTATCTCCAAGCTCATCTATGGCACCTCAAATAGCAGTGTTTCATTGTTTTCCATGGTTAATATTCTATTGTGAACGTGGACCACTTCTTCTTCATCCATACATCTGTTGATGGACATTTTGGTGGCTTCACTGTCTTGGCTATTGTGAATAAGGCTGCAGTGTAGCTTTTGCAGCCCGCGTCTTCTCGATTCTGGTCTTCTCAGGTGAGAGGCCCAGTGGTGTGACTGCTGCATTGAATGATATCTCAACTTTTACTTTTAATCGTAGCTCCTTTCTGTTCTCATTATTGGCTCTTACCACGTTACATCTCACCAGCAGCTAGAGGGTACACAGTTCTCTAAAACCCCTTCAGAATTTATTGTTTGTAGACCTTTTGCTGATGGTCAGTCGACTGGTGTGAGTTGAAACCTTTTTGTACATTAGATTTGCATGAGTCTAATAATTCCTGAGGTTGAGCTTTCACCCATTTTCCTTTTTTTAAACAAGAGAGTGAGTCAAACTTACCTCTTCATACTATCGTCTTGAAAAATTTGTCAGTTTTGAATTTTATTGTCCATTCCCTACCTCAGCACAGTTGTTTAGGGCAGGTGTCCTTTGCAGCCCTGAGTCCTTGTGAATGTTAAGAGAACATTAGCTGTGGGCTTAACGCCGCTCTTGCGGAAAACGGCCACAAGGCAGCAGAATTTCTACATTTCCAACTCTGGGTTTTTGGGCAGCAGAGCCTTCCTGGAAATCGTGTTAGTAGGCTGCAAATTAGAGTGGAATGTGCCAGAGCACATCCCCAAGAGCTTATATCTCCTTACTTCTTGTTTGTTTTATAAATTTAATTTTTATTAATTATCAGAGCAAACTTGATAAAAATATTTTGTTTCTCCTAGGTGTACAGAATCTGGTTCATTATATCAATGTATCTGTCATTTATCTTTGCATTCTTTACCGTGTAGGTTATTACAGAGTGTTGCCTAGACCTCTCTTGGTATTCCGTAGGTATTTTGTGATTATATATTTCATATGTATTAGTACATGTCTGTTAACCCTCATATCCTAATTCACACATTCCTTACACTTTTCCATTTGGTTAAACATAATTTTTTTTTCTTAATCCATGCTTTTCCTTCTCTTGGAAATAAGTTCATGAGTATCAACTTTTAGGTAACACCTAGAAGTGATGTCATAGGATATCTGTCTTTCACTTTCTTTCTTTAATTTGAGTGATTATCTCTAGGTCCTTATATGGTGGTGCAAACGGCACTGTTTCGTTGTTTTCCATGGCTAATATTCCATTGTTTACATGGACCACTTCCTCTTTGTGCATTTTTCTGTTGATGGACATTTTGGTTTCTTCCAAGTCTTGGCTATGTTAAATATTCCTGCAGTACAGGATTGCCAGCCTGTGTCTTTTCCATTCTGCTCTGCTCAGGTGATAGACACATCAAAGGACCTACCAGATCACATGGTAGCTCAATTTTTACCCTTAAACGCACCTCCATTATGTTCTCACTACTGGCTGTTACCAGTTTACATCCCCCCAGCAGCTGGAGGGTACACAGTTCTCTGAAACCCCTTCAACATTTATTTTTTGTAGACTTTTTGCTGAAGAACATTCTGACGGCTGTGAGGTGAACATTTCTGTAATTGGATTTGTATGGCTTTATTCATTGCTCATGTTGCGCATTTTTCAATTTCCTTTTATTTTAAAGAGAAAAAAAAGAAAAGACAATGTGCGTAAAATATGCCTCTTGACATTGTCTTCTTGAAATGTTGACGTCTTTTGAATTTTCTGGTCAATTACGACCCCAGGACATTTTTTGAGGCCCGGTGTCCTTTACAGTGCTGCACATATTTTGAATATTAAGTGAACATTACCTCTTGGTTTAAAGCTGCTGTTGTGTGAAACAGCCACAAGGCGGCAGCATTTCTCCTTTACCAAATCTGGTTACCAGGGCAACAGAGCCTTAATGGAAGTCCTGTTCTAGGTTGAAAATTAGAATGGGATGTGCCAGGAAAAATTCCTTTCAGTTTATGTCTCATTATTTCTTGTTCATATTTTTAACTTAATTTTTATTTTTTATCGCAGCAAATTTGATTACAATGGTTTTTTTTTTTTGTTCTAGGTGTGCAAGATGTGGTTCTTTCACACACATACATATATCTATTCTTCTTTGGAACCTTTTCCCAGGTAGGTTATGACACAATGTTGAGTAGTCTTCTCTTGGTATTCCGTAGGTCTTTGGTGATTATATATTTCACATGTGTTTCTATATCTATGTTAACCCCAATATTGTAATGTATCCAATCCTCACACCTTTCGATTTGGGGAACCATAAGTTTGTTCAATGAATCTGTGATTGCCTTTCTCTGTGGAAATATCTTCATTGTTATTAATTTTCAGGTAACACCTATAAGTGATATACGTTAGGTGTCTTTCGCTTTCTCACTTACTACAAGTTGCATGGTTACCTCTAGACTCATCTATGGTGTTGCAAATGGCATTGTTTCATTTTTTTCCCGAGCTAATATTCCATCTCTACATGTAACAGTTCTTCTTTGTCCACTCATCTGTTGATGGACTTTTGGTTGCTTCCATGTCTTGGCTATTGTAATACTGCTGCAGTGCAGATTTGCCTGCTTGTGTCTTTCCAATTATGTCTTCTTATGTTATAGGCCCAGGAGTGGGCCTGCTGGATCATATAGTAGCTCAATGTTTACTTTTTAAAGGCACCTCCACCCTGTTCCCATTAGTGACTCTTACCAGGTTACGTCCCACTTCAAATTAAGGGTATGCATTTCTCCACAGCCTCTTCAGCATTGATCATTTGTAGTTTCTTTCCTGATGGTTATTCTGAATGGTGTGAGCTGATACCTCTGTGTGGTTGGATTTGCATGTGTCTCATAATCCTTTGAAATTGAGCTTTCAGGCATGTCCTTTTATTTTTCAAACGGTTATTACAGCTTAGTTCTTCAAATGGTTTTCTTGAAATATGTGCCACATTTTGAAATACTTTGGCCTTTACCTCCCGCAAAACATGATGAAGGCAGGTTTCCTTTACAGCCCTGCAGGATTTGTTCATATGAAGTGAAAATTAGCATAGGTTTTAAAGCTGCTTTTGCAGGTAATGGCCAGAGGGTGGAGCATTTCATAATTCTATGAAACGTAACTGAACACACAATATATATTTTTTCTTTTAAATTTCCATTGTTACTTTTTTAAAGTACAATTATAATTGAAGTTCTTTGTAACAAGTGAAATTTAAAAAATTAAAGGAAAAGATAATATTTTACCACTTGCCATCCTTTCCCATTTACTGAAACGACCAGCATAATGTGTAGAGTTCTCATTTTATCCAGGTGTTCTATACATCTGGAATATCATGCTTCTCACTGTAGAAAAACAGATTTAGCTCTCACACTTTTTATAGGCTACATAACAGTCCATAGAACAGAAGTACCAGCTATTTCAGACTTAGCTTTTTGAGGGACACTCAGGTTACTTTCTGTTTTATTTTGTTTTTCTTTTTCTGGGGGGGGGGTAGGAGTTTATTATTTATTTATTTATTTTTGTTGTGTTGGGTCTGAGTTTCCGTGTGAGGGCTTTCTCTAGTTGTGGCAAGTGGGGGGCCACTCTTGATCTCGGTGCGTGGGCCTCTCACTATTGCGGCCTCTCTTGTTGCAGAGCACAGGCTCCAGATGCGAGGGCTCACTGGTTGTGGCTTATGGGCCTAGTTGCTCCATGGCATGTGGGATCCTCCCAGACCAGGGCTCGAACCTGTGTCCCCTGCATTAGCAGGCAGATTCTAACCACCACACCACCAGCGAAGCCCCTTATTTTGTTGTTCTGCTAGTTTGTTTTAACCCAAGAAAATATTTTTTTAAATACAAAAAAACAAAATTAAGCTAGGGGTAAGGATTAGGGTTTAGGGTAAGGTTTAGGGTTAGGATACGGGTTAGGATTATTGTACGGCTTAGAGTATGGTTTAGGGTTATGGTTATGGTATGGATTAGTGTTAGGGTACAGTTTAGGGTATGGCTATGGTTTAGTGTTAGGGTACGGGTTAAGGTATGGGTTAGTGTTAGGGTATGGGTTAGGATTAGGGTATGGTTTACATTCAGGGTTATGGTTAGGTTTAGTGTATGGGTTAGTGTTAGGTATGGGTTAGGGTAAGGGTTAGGGTTAGGTTTAGTGTTAAGGAAGGGGTACAGTTTAGGGTACAGTATAGGGAACAACAAAGGGTTAGGGTTAGGGTACATGTTAGGGTACAGTTTAGTGTTAGTGTACGGGTTAGGATTAAGGTATGGTTTAGGGTAAGGTTTAGGGTTAGGGTTAGGGAACGGGTATGGTTTGGGGTACAGTTTAGGGTATGACCACGGGTTAGGAGTAGGGTAAGTGTTAGGGTACGGTTTAGTGTTAGTGTACGGGTTAGGATTATGGTACGGGATAGTGTAAGGGTTAGGGTTAGGGTTAGGGAATGGGTACAGATTAGGTTACAGGTTAGGGTATGACAACGGGTTAGGGTTAGGGTACGTGTTAGTGTATGGGTTAGGATTAGGGTACGGGTTAGGTTATCGGTTAATGTTAGGGGATGGGTTAGGATTAGGGTACGGGTTATGGTACGGTTTAGGGAAAGGGTTAGAATATGGGGTAGGGTAAGGATAAAGTTTAGTGTATGGCTATGTGTTACTGTTAGGGTACATGTTAGCGTACGGGTTAGTGTTTGTGTACAGCTTACGGTAAGGGTTAGGGTTAGGGAACGGGTACGGTCTCAGGTACAGGTTAGGGTACGGTAGTGAGATAGGGTTAGGGTACGTGTTAGGATGAGACTTCTTTGTAGTGCAGATTTGAATTTCCCACTTACTTGGTTGGCCAAAAAGGGCGTATGTGTTTTATCCTGAATATATTCAGGAAAAAACGCATACGCACTTTTTGGCCAAGTGTATCGTTGCCGAAGATCTGCCGCTTTTCATATGCTTTAAATGCAATTCCAATCTACCTCCTGAAATCTGTTTCCTGCAATTGTGCCTTGTTTCAAGTCCTCTTCACAGCCATACCTCAATATATTTTTGGACGATAGTTGTCCTTTATAACTCTGCAGGTTTGTGAATTGCAGTGCCCCTGAGCTCCTTTTTTCAACTCGCTTTCTGTGAGCTGGCCACAAATCAACAGGATTGCTTCAGGCCCTATTCTGGTTCCGGCATGGCACGCTGAGTCTTTGGTTAATTCTACATCCTGGTGGGAAATTAGAGTGAAATGTGCCCGTCCAAACACCTACAGCTAGTCTCTCATTGGTTCTCCCTATTCCCGTTCATCCTCCACAGAAATTGCAGAGTGTGCCAAACAGGAGGTTACAAGCACTGACTCTCCAAGTGGGGAGATTGTTAGTAAAGCGTCTGGAATGGCGAACCCGAGTACCAGCGGACGAATAATGAGATGCGTTTTAGAAACCTTGCCCGATCACACTGTGGACCATCCTCTGGGTTTCCCACGCATGTTTTAGCTGTAGGAAGAATCCCTTAAACCTGGAGAGTTGGGACCCATGGAATGGGTAGCACGCAGTACTACTTCAAAGGGTTTGCATTTGCTCACCAAAACTCACCAATCCTCACAGCCCCAACTGTCCAGCCTTATGTCTCTCCCAGCTGTGGGTGTAGATGTGGTAAATCCAGGTTTCGTCACAAGCCCTGAACGAATTATTTAAGAATTTATCTCTCTTTCACTGTCTTTGTGTTTTGATTTTGAAATTTATTTTTATAATGGGGTTTAGCTGATTTTCACTGCTGTGTTTATGCCGCTCGATGCACACTTGATCCTCTTATGGAGACATATAAACACATAGGTTTTAAGATTCTTACTAGTCAGATATATTCCTCTGCAGTGAATAGGGGGTGTTGAGTCCACTTCATTGAACAAGGAGTATATCTTGTCTATTACTGGCTTATGGAACGGTATCTGTGCTAATTTCAATCTCTGGTTTTATGCAGCACCCCAACTCACCTTTCCCTTTAAGCAAGCAAAAGTTTGTTTTCTAAATGTGAGACTCTGTTCTGTTTTGTAATTCAGTTCATGTGTAGCCAAGTTTACATTCCCTCTATAAGTGATATCTTATGACTAGTTTCTTTTTCTGTGTGACTTATTTCACTCAGAATCATCTTACCTAAATCCACTCATTATGCTGCTATGGGCCTGATGACATTGATTTCATTGCAGAGTGATATTCCATTCTATGTAAGTACCACAACTTCTTTATCCATTTTTCACTTTCTGGGATACTTAAGTTGTTCTGTTGTTGAGGTTCTTGTAAACACAGCAGCCCTAAACTTTGGGGTGGCTGAGTCTTGTTGATTTTAATTTTCCTAGGCTATAGGGCCATAGGTGGAAGTGCCCGAGTCTCTGTAGCTTTGTTTTTTAGAGGTTTCAGGAAACACCATACACTTCTCCAGAGTGGCTGTTGGCCATTTACATCCCGCCCATCAGCATAACAAGGCTCCCTGTTCTCCATGGCCTGTCCTGCCTTTCTGGTTTTTACACTTTTTTCAGATGGCCCATTTGACCGGTGGGAAGTGAGACTTCATTGTAGTGCGGATTTCCATTGCACGCTTCCTTGGTTGGCAAAAAAGGCCGTATGCGTTTTTTCCTGGATATATTCAGGAAAAAACGCATGTGCATTTTTTGGCCAAGTGCATCATTGTCGAAGTTCTGTCGCTTTTCATATGTTTTAATGCAGTTTCCATCTACCTCCTGAAATATATTTCCTGCAATTGTGCCGTGCTTTCAAGTCCTCTTTGCAGCCTTACTTCAGAATATTTTTGGACGATAGCTGTCATTTATAACTCTGCAGGTTTATGAATTACAGTGCCCCTAAGGTCCTTTCTTCAACTCGCTTTCTTGTGAGCTGGCCGCAAAACCGCAGGATTGCTTCAGGCCCTAATCTGGTTTCATCACGGCATGCTGAGCCTTTTGTTAATTCCTCTTCCTGGTGGGAAATTAGAGTGAAATGTGACCGTCCAAACACCTACAGCTAGTCTCTCATTGGTTCTCCCTATTCCTGTTCAACCTCTGCAGAAACTGCTAACTGTGCTAAACAGGAGTTTTAAGGCACAGATTCTCCACGTGGGGAGATTTTTAGTAAAGCATCTGGAATGGCGAACCCGTGTACCAAGGGACAAAAAATGAGATGCGGTTTAGAAACGTTGCCCGATCACATGGTGTACAATCCTCTGGGTTTCCCATGCATGTTTTAGCTCTAGGAAGAATCCCTTAAACCAGGAGAGTTGGGACCCATGGAATGGGTAGCATACAGTATTACTTCAAAGGGTCTCCATTTGCTCACCGAACCTCACCAATCCTCTCAGCCCCAAATGTCCTGCCTTATGTCTCACCCAGCTGTGGGTGTAGATGTGGTAAATCCAAGTTTCATCACAAGCCCTGAACGAATTATTTAAGAACTTTCTCTCCTTCCAGTCTTTGTTTTTGAAATTTATTTTAATAATGGGGTTTAGTTGATTTTCATGGCTGTGTATACTGCTCTACACACACTTGATTCTCTTACGGAGACATATAAATACATATGTTTTAATATTCTTATTGTCAGATATATTCCTCTGCAGTGAATAGGCGGTGTTGAGTCTAATTCGTTGAGCAAGGAGTATATCTCGTCTATTACATATTTGGCTTATGGAATAGTATCTGTGCTAATTTCAATCTCTGGTTTTACGTAGCACCCCAACTCATCATTCCCCTTAAGAAAGCATAAGTTTGTTTTCTAAATGTGAGACTCTGTTCTGTTTTGTAATTCAGTTCATTTGTAGCCAAGTTTACATTCCCTCTATAAGTGATATCTTATGATAAGTTTCTTTTTCTGTGTGACTTATTTCCTTTGAATCATTGTACCTAAATCCATTCATTATGTTTGTACGGGCCGGACAACATTGATTTCATTGTTGAGTGATGTTCCGTTGTACGTAAGTATGAAAACTTCTTTACCCATTTCTCTCTTTCAAGGATATTTAATTTGTACCGTAGTCGAGACTCTTGTAAACAGAGCAGCCCTAAACTTTGGGGTGGTTGTTTCTTGTTATTTTAATTTTCCTGAGTTATAGTGCTATAAGTAGGTTTAGGGTTAGGGTTAGAGTTAGGGTTAGGGAACGGGTATGGTTTAGGATGCGACAATGGTTTAGGATGAGAGAAAGTGTTAGGGTACAGGTCAGTGTTAGTGTACCATTTAGGATTAGGGTAAGTGTTAGGGTAATGATTCAGGTTAGGGTTATGTTTAGGGAATGGGGACGGTTTAGGGTAGAGGTTAGGGTATGACAACAGTTTAGGGATAGCGTACATGTAAGGGTAAGGGTTAGTGTTAACGTACGGGTTAGGATTAGGGGACGGGTTAGGGTAAGGCTTCGGGTAAGGGTTAGGGTTAGCACTAGGGATAGGGGATGGTGACCGTTTAGGGAACAGGTTAGGGTATGACAATGGTTGAGAGTCAGCATTCGTGTTAGGGTATGAGTTAGAGTTAGCGTATGGGTTAGGATTAGGGGACCACATAGGGTAAGACTTCGGGTAAGGGTTAGTGATAGGGTTAGGGGATGGGGAAAGTTTAGGGTACAGGTTAGGGTATGACAAGAGTTTAGGGTGAGCGCACATGTTAGGGTATGGGTTAGTGTTAGAATATGGGTTAGAATTAGGGGACGGGTTAGGGTAAGGCGTCAGGTAAAGTTTAAGGTTAGGATTAGGGGACTGGGAAGGTTTAGGGTACAGGTTAGGGAACGATGATGGTTTAGGGTGAGTGTACATGTTAGGGCATGGGTTAGTGTTAGCATACGGGTTAGGATTAGGGGACAGGTTAAGGTAAGGCTTCGGGTAAAGGTTAGGGTTAGGGTTAGGGGACGGGGAAGTTTAGGGTACAGTTTAGGGTACGACAATGGTTTAGGGTGAGTGTACGTGTTAGGGTATGGGTTAGTTTAGCGTACAGGTTAGGATTAGGGGACAGGTTAGGGTAAGGCTTCAGGTAAGGGTTAGGGTTAGGAGAGGGGGACAGTTTAGGGTACAGGTTAGGGTGTGACAGCGGTTTAGGGTGACCATACATGTTAGGGTATGGGTTAGTGTTAGCGTACGGGTTAGAATTAGGTGACGGGTTAGGGTAAGGCTGCAGGTAAGGGTTAGGGTTAGGGTTAGGGTTAAGTGATGGGGATGGTTTAGGGTACAGATTAGGGTACTACAACGGTTTAGGGTGAGTGTACGTGTTAGAATATGAGTTAGTGTTACCGTACGGGTTAGGATTAGGGGATGGGTTAGGGTAAGGCTTCGGGTAAGGGTTAGGGTTAGGGAATGGGGATGGTTTAGGGGACAGGTTAGGGTACGACAACGGTTCAGGGTGAGCGTACGTGGGAGGGCACGGATTAGTGTTAGCGTACGGGTTGGTATTAGGGGAAGGGTTAGGGTAAGGCTTCGGGGAAGGGTTAGGGTTAGGGGACGGGGACGGTTTAGGGGACAGGTTAGGGTACGACAACGCTTTAGGGGGAGCGTGCGTGTGAGGGTGCGGGATAGTGTTAGCGTACGGGTTAAGATTAGGGGACGGGTGAGGGTCAGGCTTCGGGGAAGGCTTAGGGTTAGGGTTCGGGCTAGGGTTAGGGTTAGGGGACGGGGACGGTTTAGGGTCCAGGTGAGGGTACGACAACGCTTTAGGGGGAGCGTACGTGTGAGGGCATGGGTTAGTGTCAGCATACACGTTAGGATTAGGGGACGGTTGTTGGTCAGGCTTCGGGGAAGGGTTAGGGTTATGGTTCGGGCTAGGGTTAGGGTTAGGGGACGGGGATGGTTTAGGGTCCAGGTGAGGGTACGACAACGCTTTAGGGGGAGCGTACGTGTGAGGGCGCGGGTTAGTGTCAGCGTACGGGTTAGGATTAGGGGACGGGTGAGGGTCAGGCTTCTGAGAAGGGTTAGGGTTAGGGTTCGGGCTAGGGTTAGGCTTAGGGGACGGGGACGGTTTAGGGTCCAGGTGAGGTCACGACAACGCTTTAGGGGGAGCGTACGAGTGAGGGCGTGGGTTAGTGTCAGCGTACGGGTTAGGATTAGGTGACGGGTGAGGGTCACGCTTCGGGGAAGGGTTAGGGTTAGGGTTCGGGCTAGGGTTAGGATTAGGGAACGGGGAAGGTTTAGGGTCCAGGTGAGGGTATGACAACGCTTTAGGGGGAGCGTACGTGTGAGGGCGTGGATTAGTGTCAGCGTACGGGTTAGGATTAGGGGACGGGTGAGGGTCAGGCTTCGGGGAAGGGTTAGGGTTAGGGTTCGGGCTAGGGTTAGGGTTAGGGGACGGGGACGGTTTAGGGTCCAGGTGAGGGTACGACAACACTTTAGGGGGAGCGTACGTGTGAGGGCGCGGGTTAGTGTCAGCGTACGGGTTAGGATTAGGGGACGGGTGAGGGTCAGGCTTCGGGGAAGTGTTAGGGTTAGGGTTCGGGCTAGGGTTAGGGTTAGGGGACGGGGACGGTTTAGGGTCCAGGTGAGGGTACGACAACGCTTTAGGGGGAGCGTACGTGTGAGGGCGCGGGTTAGTGTCAGCGTACGCGTTAGGATTAGGGGACGGGTGAGGGTCAGGCTTCGGGGAAGGGTTAGGGTTAGGGTTCGGGCTAGGGTTAGGGTTAGGGGACGGGGACGGTTTAGGGTCCAGGTGATGGTACGACAACGCTTTAGGGGGAGTGTATGTGTGAGTGCGCGGGTTAGTGTCAGCGTACGGGTTAGGATTAGTGGACGGGTGAGGGTCAGGCTTCGGGGAAGGGTTAGGGTTAGGGTTCGGGCTAGGGTTAGGGTTAGGGGACGGGGACGGTTTAGGGTCAAGGTGAGGGTACGACAACGCTTTAGGGGGAGCGTACGTGTGAGGGCGCGGGTTAGTGTCAGCGTACGGGTTAGGATTAGGGGACGGGTGAGGGTCAGGCTTCGGGAAAGGGTTAGGGTTAGGGTTCGGGCTAGGGTTAGGGTTAGGGGACGGGGACGGTTTAGGGTCCAGGTGAGGGTACGACAACGCTTTAGGGGGAGCGTACGTGTGAGGGCGCGGGTTAGTGTCAGCGTACGGGTTAGGATTAGGGGACGGGTGAGGGTCAGGCTTCGGGGAAGGGTTAGGGTTAGGGTTCGGGCTAGGGTTAGGGTTAGGGGACGGGGACGGTTTAGGATCCAGGTGAGGGTACGACAACGCTTTAGGGGGAGCGTACGTGTGAGGGCGCGGGTTAGTGTCAGCGTACGCGTTAGGATTAGGGGACGGGTGAGGGTCAGGCTTCGGGGAAGGGTTAGGGTTAGGGTTCGGGCTAGGGTTAGGGTTAGGGGACGGGGACGGTTTAGGGTCCAGCTGAGGGTACGACAACGCTTTAGGGGGAGCGTACGTGTGAGGGTGCAGGTTAGTGTCAGCGTACGGGTTAGGATTAGGGGACGGGTGAGAGTCAGGCTTCGGGGAAGGGTTAGGGTTAGGGTTCGGGCTAGGGTTAGGGTTAGGGGACGGGGACGGTTTAGGGTCCAGGTGAGGGTACGACAACGCTTTAGGGGGAGGGTACGTGTGAGGACGCGGGTTAGTGTCAGTGTACGGGTTAGGATTAGGGGACGGGTGAGGGTCAGGCTTCGGGGAAGGGTTAGGGTTAGGGTTCGGGCTAGGGTTAGGGTTAGGGGACGGGGACGGTTTAGGTTCCAGGTGAGGGTACGACAACGCTTTAGGGGGAGCGTACGTGTGAGGGCGCGGGTTAGTGTCAGCGTACGGGTTAGGATTAGGGGATGGGTGAGGGTCAGGCTTCGGGGAAGTGTTAGGGTTAGGGTTCGGGCTAGGGTTAGGGTTAGGGGACGGGGACGGTTTAGGGTCCAGGTGAGGGTACGACAACGCTTTAGGGGGAGCGTACGTGTGAGGGCGCGGGTTAGTGTCAGCGTACGGGTTAGGATTAGGGGACGGGTGAGGGTCAGGCTTCGGGGAAGGGTTAGGGCTAGGGTTCGGGCTAGGGTTAGGGTTAGGGGACGGGGACGGTTTAGGGTCCAGGTGAGGGTACGACAACGCTTTAGGGGGAGCGTACGTGTGAGGGCGCGGGTTAGTGTCAGCCTACGGGTTAGGATTAGGGGACGGGTGAGGGTCAGGCTTCGGGGAAGGGTTAGGGTTCGGGCTAGGGTTAGGGTTAGGGGACGGGGACGGTGTAGGGTACAGGTGTGGGTACGACAACGCTTTAGGGGGAGTGTACGTGTGAGGGCGCGGGTTAGTGTCAGCGTACGTGTTAGGATTAGGGGACGGGTGAGGGTCAGGCTTCTGAGAAGGGTTAGGGTTAGGGTTCGGGCTAGGGTTAGGGTTAGGGGACGGGGACGGTTTAGGGTCCAGGTGAGGGCACGACAACGCTTTAGGGGGAGCGTACGAGTGAGGGCGCGGGTTAGTGTCAGCGTACGGGTTAGGATTAGGGGACGGGTGAGGGTTAGGTTTCGGGGAATGGTTAGGGTTAGGGTTCGGGCTAGGGTTAGGGTTAGGGGACGGGGACGGTTTAGGGTCCAGGTGAGGGTACGACAACCCTTTAGGGGGAGCGTACGTGTGAGGGCGCGGGTTAGTGTCAGCGTACGGGTTAGGATTAGGGGACGGGTGAGCGTCAGGCTTCGGGGAAGGGTTAGGGTTAGGGTTCGGGCTAGGGTTAGGGTTAGGGGACGGGGACGTTTTAGGGTCCAGGTGAGGGTACGACAACGCTTTAGGGGGAGCGTACGTGTGAGGGCGCGGGTTAGTGTCAGCGTACGGGTTAGGATTAGGGGACGGGTGAGGGTCAGGCTTCGGGGAAGGGTTAGGGTTCGGGCTAGGGTTAGGGTTAGGGGACGGGGACGGTGTAGGGTCCAGGTGAGGGTACGACAACGCTTTAGGGGGAGCGTACGTGTGAGGGCGCGGGTTAGTGTCAGCGAACGGGTTAGGATTAGGGGACGGGTGAGGGTCAGGCTTCGGGGAAGGGATAGGGTTAGGGTTCGGGTTAGGGTTAGGGGACGGGGACGGTTTAGGGTCCAGGTGAGGGTACGACAACGCTTTAGGGGGAGCGTACGTGTGAGGGCACGGGTTAGTGTCAGCATACGCGTTAGGATTAGGGGACGGTTGTTGGTCACGCTTCGGGAAAGGGTTAGGGTTATGGTTCGGGCTAGGGTTAGGGTTAGGGGACGGGGACGGTTTAGGGTCCAGGTGAGGGTACGACAACGCTTTAGGGGGAGCGTAAGTGTGAGGGCGCGGGTTAGTGTCAGTGTACGGGTTAGGATTAGGGGACGGGTGAGGGTCAGGCTTCTGAGAAGGGTTAGGGTTAGGGTTCGGGCTAGGGTTAGGGTTAGGGGACGGGGACGGTTTAGGGTCCAGGTGAGGGCACGACAACGCTTTAGGGGGAGCGTACGAGTGAGGGCGCGGGTTAGTGTCAGCGTACGGGTTAGGATTAGGGGACGGGTGAGGGTCAGGCTTCGGGGAAGGGTTAGGGTTAGGGTTCGGGCTAGGGTTAGGGTTAGGGGACGGGGACGGTTTAGGGTCCAGGTGAGGGTACGACAACCCTTTAGGGGGAGGGTACGTGTGAGGACGCGGGTTAGTGTCAGCGTACGGGTTAGGATTAGGGGACGGCTGAGGGTCAGGTTTCGGGGAAGGGTTAGGGTTAGGGTTCGGGCTAGGGTTAGGGTTAGGGGACGGGGACGGTTTAGGGTCCAGGTGAGGGTACGACAACACTTTAGGGGGAGCGTACGTGTGAGGGCGCGGGTTAGTGTCAGCGTACGGGTTAGGATTAGGGGACAGTTGAGGGTCAGGCTTCGGGGAAGGGTTAGGGTTAGGGTTCGGGCTAGGGTTAGGGTTAGGGGACGGGGACGGTTTAGGGTCCAGGTGAGGGTACGACAACGCTTTAGGGGGAGCGTACGTGTGAGGGCGCGGGTTAGTGTCAGCGTACGGGTTAGGATTAGGGGACGGGTGAGGGTCAGGCTTCGGGTAGGGTTAGGGTTAGGGTTCGGGCTAGGGTTAGGGTTAGGGGACGGGGACGGTTTAGGGTCCAGGTGAGTGTACGACAACGCTTTAGGGGGAGCGTACGTGTGAGGGCGCGGGTTAGTGTCAGCGTACGGGTTAGGATTAGCGGACGGGTGAGGGTCAGGCTTCGGGGAAGGGTTAGGGTTAGGGTTCGGGCTAGGGTTAGGGTTAGGGGACGGGGACGGTTTAGGGTCCAGGTGAGGGTACGACAACGCTTTAGGGGGAGCGTACGTGTGAGGGTGCGGGTTAGTGTCAGCGTACGGTTTAGGATTAGGGGACGGGTGAGGGTCAGGCTTCGGGGAAGGGTTAGGGTTAGGGTTCGGGCTAGGGTTAGGGTTAGGGGACGGGGACGGTTTAGGGTCCAGGTGAGGGTACGACAACGCTTTAGGGGGAGCGTACGTGTGAGGGCGCGGGTTAGTGTCAGCGTACGGGTTAGGATTAGGGGACGGGTGAGGGTCAGGCTTCGGGGAAGGGTTAGGGTTAGGGTTCGGGCTAGGGTTAGGGTTAGGGGACGGGGACGGTTTAGGGTCCAGGTGAGGGTACGACAACGCTTTAGGGGGAGCGTACGTGTGAGGGTGCGGGTTAGTGTCAGCGTACGGGTTAGGATTAGGGGACGGGTGAGGGTCAGGCTTCGGGGAAGGGTTAGGGTTACGGTTCGGGCTAGGGTTAGGGTTAGGGGACGGGGACGGTTTAGGGTCCAGGTGAGGGTACGACAACGCTTTAGGGGGAGCGTACGTGTGAGGGCGCGGGTTAGTGTCAGCGTACGGGTTAGGATTAGGGGACGGGTGAGGGTCAGGCTTCGGGGAAGGGTTAGAGTTAGGGTTCGGGCTAGGGTTAGGGTTAGGGGACGGGAACGGTTTAGGGTCCAGGTGAGGGTACGACAACGCTTTAGGGGGAGCGTACGTGTGAGGGTGCAGGTTAGTGTCAACGTACGGTTTAGGATTAGGGGACGGGTGAGGGTCAGGCTTCGGGGAAGGGTTAGGGTTAGGGTTCGGGCTAGGGTTAGGGTTAGGGGACGGGGACGGTTTAGGGACCAGGTGAGGGTACGACAACGCTTTAGGGGGAGCGTACGTGTGAGGGCGCGGGTTAGTGTCAGCGTACGGGTTAGGATTAGGGGACGGGTGAGGGTCAGGCTTCGGGGAAGGGTTAGGGTTAGGGTTCGGGCTAGGGTTAGGGTTAGGGGACGGGGACGGTTTAGGGTCCAGGTGAGGGTACGACAACGCTTTAGGGGGAGCGTACGTGTGAGGGCGCGGGTTAGTGTCAGCGTATGGGTTAGGATTAGGGGACGGGTGAGTGTCAGGCTTCGGGGAAGGGTTAGGGTTAGGGTTCGGGCTAGGGTTAGGGTTAGGGG
This sequence comes from Globicephala melas, assembly GCF_963455315.2. Taxonomy (NCBI): domain Eukaryota; kingdom Metazoa; phylum Chordata; class Mammalia; order Artiodactyla; family Delphinidae; genus Globicephala; species Globicephala melas. The sequence continues at coordinate 361,412 of NW_027207395.1, forward strand.
ACAGGGACGGTTTAGGGTCCAGGTGAGGGTACGACAACGCTTTAGGGGGAGCGTACGTGTGAGGGCGCGGGTTAGTGTCAGCGTACGGGTTAGGATTAGGGGACGTGTGAGGGTCAGGCTTCAGGGAAGGGTTAGGGTTAGGGTTCGGGCTAGGGTTAGGGTTAGGGGACGGGGACGGTTTAGGGTCCAGGTGAGGGTACGACAACGCTTTAGGGGGAGCATACGTGTGAGGGCACGGGTTAGTGTCAGCGTACGGGTTAGGATTAGGGGACGGGTGAGGGTCAGGCTTCGGGGAAGGGTTAGGGTTAGGGTTCGGGCTAGGGTTAGGGTTAGGGGACGGGGACGGTTTAGGGTCCAGGTGAGGGTACGACAACGCTTTAGGGGGAGGGTACGTGTGAGGACGCGGGTTAGTGTCAGCGTACGGGTTAGGATTAGGGGACGTGTGAGGGTCAGGCTTCGGGGAAGGGTTAGGGTTAGGGTTCGGGCTAGGGTTAGGGTTAGGGGACGGGGACGGTTTAGGTTCCAGGTGAGGGTACGACAACGCTTTAGGGGGAGCGTACGTGTGAGGGCGCGGGTTAGTGTCAGCGTACGGGTTAGGATTAGGGGACAGGTGAGGGTCAGGCTTCGGGGAAGTGTTAGGGTTAGGGTTCGGGCTAGGGTTAGGGTTAGGGGACGGGGACGGTTTAGGGTCCAGGTGAGGGTACGACAACGCTTTAGGGGGAGCGTACGTGTGAGGGTGTGGGTTAGTGTCAGCGTACGGGTTAGGATTAGGGGACGTGTGAGGGTCAGGCTTCGGGGAAGGGTTAGGGTTAGGGTTCGGGCTAGGGTTAGGGTTAGGGGACGGGGACGGTTTAGGGTCCAGGTGAGGGTACGACAACGCTTTAGGGGGAGCGTACGTGTGAGGGCGCGGGTTAGTGTCAGCGTACGGGTTAGGATTAGGGGACGGGTGAGCGTCAGGCTTCGGGGAAGGGTTAGGGTTAGGGTTCGGGCTAGGGTTAGGGTTAGGGGACGGGGACGTTTTAGGGTCCAGGTGAGGGTACGACAACGCTTTAGGGGGAGCGTACGTGTGAGGGCGCGGGTTAGTGTCAGCGTACGGGTTAGGATTAGGGGACGGGTGAGGGTCAGGCTTCGGGGAAGGGTTAGGGTTCGGGCTAGGGTTAGGGTTAGGGGACGGGGACGGTGTAGGGTCCAGGTGAGGGTACGACAACGCTTTAGTGGGAGCATACGTCGGAGGGCGCGGGTTAGTGTCAGTGTACGGGTTAGGATTAGGGGACGGGTGAGGGTCAGGCTTCGGGGAAGTGTTAGGGTTCAGGCTAGGGTTAGGGTTAGGGGACAGGGTCGGTTTACGGTCCAGGTGAGGGTACGACAACGCTTTAGTGGGAGCATACGTCGGAGGGCGCGGGTTAGTGTCAGTGTACGGGTTAGGATTAGGGGACGGGTGAGGGTCAGGCTTCGGGGAAGGGTTAGGGTTAGGGTTCGAGCTAGGGTTAGGGTGAGGGGACGGGGACGGTTTAGGGTCCAGGTGAGGGTACGACAACCCTTTAGGGGGAGGGTACGTGTGAGGACGCGGGTTAGTGTCAGCGTACGGGTTAGAATTAGGGGACGGGTGAGGGTCAGGTTTCGGGGAAGGGTTAGGGTTAGGGTTCGGGCTAGGGTTAGGGTTAGGAGACGGGGACGGTTTAGGGTCCAGGTGAGGGTACGACAACACTTTAGGGGGAGCGTACGTGTGAGGGCACAGGTTAGTGTCAGCGTACGGGTTAGGATTAGGGGACAGTTGAGGGTCAGGCTTCGGGGAAGGGTTAGGGTTAGGGTTCGGGCTAGGGTTAGGGTTAGGGGACGGGGACGGTTTAGGGTCCAGGTGAGGGTACGACAACGCTTTAGGGGGAGCGTACGTGTGAGGGCGTGGGTTAGTGTCAGCGTACGGTTTAGGATTAGGGGACGGGTGAGGGTCAGGCTTTGGAGAAGGGTTTGGGTTAGGGTTCGGGCTAGGGTTAGGGTTAGGGGATGGGGATGGTTTAGGGTCCAGGTGAGGGTACGACAACGCTTTAGGGGGAGCGTACGTGTGAGGGCGCGGGTTAGTGTCAGCGTACGGGTTAGGATTAGGGGACGGGTGAGTGTCAGGCTTCGGGGAAGGGTTAGGGTTAGGGTTCGGGCTAGGGTTAGGGTTAGGGGACGGGGACGGTTTAGGGTCCAGGTGAGGATACGACAACGCTTTAGGGGGAGCGTACGTGTGAGGGCGCGGGTTAGTGTCAGCGTACGGGTTAGGATTAGGGGACGGGTGAGGGTCAGGCTTCGGGAAAGGGTTAGGGTTAGGGTTCGGGCTAGGGTTAGGGTTAGGGGACGGGGACGGTTTAGGGTCCAGGTGAGGGTACGACAACGCTTTAGGGGGAGCGTACGTGTGAGGGCGCGGGTTAGTGTCAGCGTACGGGTTAGGATTAGGGGACGGGTGAGGGTCAGGCTTCGGGGAAGGGTTAGGGTTAGGGTTCGGGCTAGGGTTAGGGTTAGGGGACGGGGACGGTTTAGGGTCCAGGTGAGGGTACGACAACGCTTTAGGGGGAGCGTACGTGTGAGGGCGCGGGTTAGTGTCAGCGTACGGGTTAGGATTAGGGGACGGGTGAGGGTCAGGCTTCGGGGAAGGGTTAGGGTTAGGGTTCGGGCTAGGGTTAGGGTTAGGGGACGGGGACGGTTTAGGGTCCAGGTGAGGGTACGACAACGCTTTAGGGGGAGCGTACGTGTGAGGGCGCGGGTTAGTGTCAGCGTACGGGTTAGGATTAGGGGACGGCTGAGGGTCAGGCTTCGGGGAAGGGTTAGGGTTAGGGTTCGGGCTAGGGTTAGGGTTAGGGGACGGGGACGGTTTAGGGTCCAGGTGAGGGTACGACAACGCTTTAGGGGGAGCGTACGTGTGAGGGCGCGGGTTAGTGTCAGCGTACGGGTTAGGATTAGGGGACGGGTGAGGGTCAGGCTTCGGGGAAGGGTTAGGGTTAGGGTTCGGGCTAGGGTTAGGGTTAGGGGACGGGGACGGTTTAGGGTCCAGGTGAGGGTATGACAACGCTTTAGGGGGAGCGTACGTGTGAGGGTGCGGGTTAGTGTCAGCGTACGTGTTAGGATTAGGGGACGGGTGAGGGTCAGGCTTCGGGGAAGGGTTAGGTTTAGGGTTCGGGCTAGGGTTAGGGTTAGGGGACGGGGACAGTTTAGGGTCCAGGTGAGGGTACGACAACGCTTTAGGGGGAGCGTACGTGTGAGGGCGCGGGTTAGTGTCAGCGTACGGGTTAGGATTAGGGGACGGGTGAGGGTCAGGCTTCGGGGAAGGGTTAGGGTTAGGGTTCGGGCTAGGGTTAGGGTTAGGGGACGGGGACGGTTTAGGGTCCAGGTGAGGGTACGACAACGCTTTAGGGGGAGCGTACGTGTGAGGGCGTGGGTTAGTGTCAGCGTACGGGTTAGGATTAGGGGACGGGTGAGGGTCAGGCTTCTGAGAACGGTTAGGGTTAGGGTTCGGGCTAGGGTTAGGGTTAGGGGACGGGGACGGTTTAGGGTCCAGGTGAGGGCACGACAACGCTTTAGGGGGAGCGTACGAGTGAGGGCTTGGGTTAGTGTCAGCGTACGGGTTAGGATTAGGGGACGGGTGAGGGTTAGGTTTCGGGGAAGGGTTAGGGTTAGGGTTCGGGCTAAGGTTAGGGTTAGGGGACAGGGTCGGTTTAGGGTCCAGGTGAGGGTACGACAACGCTTTAGTGGGAGCGTACGTCGGAGGGCGCGGGTTAGTGTCAGTGTACGGGTTAGGATTAGGGGACGGGTGAGGGTCAGGCTTCGGGGAAGGGTTAGGGTTAGGGTTCGGGCTAGGGTTAGGGTTAGGGGACGGGGACGGTTTATGGTCCAGGTGAGGGTACGACAACCCTTTAGGGGGAGGGTACGTGTGAGGACGCGTGTTAGTGTCAGCGTACGGGTTAGGATTAGGGGACGGGTGAGGGTCAGGTTTCGGGGAAGGGTTAGGGTTAGGGTTCAGTCTAGGGTTAGGGTTAGGGGACGGGGACGGTTTAGGGTCCAGGTGAGGGTACGACAACGCTTTAGGGGGAGCGTACGTGTGAGGGCGCGGGTTAGTGTCAGCGTACGGTTTAGGATTAGGGGACAGTTGAGGGTCAGGCTTCGGGGAAGGGTTAGGGTTAGGGTTCGGGCTAGGGTTAGGATTAGGGGACGGGGACGGTTTAGGGTCCAGGTGAGGGTACGACAACGCTTTAGGGGGAGCGTACGTGTGAGGGCGTGGGTTAGTGTCAGCGTACGGGTTAGGATTAGGGGACGGGTGAGGGTCAGGCTTCGGAGATGTGTTAGGGTTAGGGTTCGGGCTAGGGTTAGGGTTAGGTGATGGGGATGGTTTAGGGAACAGGTGAGGGTACGACAACGCTTTAGGGGCAGCGTACGTGTGAGGGCGCGGGTTAGTGTCAGCGTACGGGTTAGGATTAGGGGACGGGTGAGGGTCAGGCTTCGGGGAAGGGTTAGGGTTAGGGTTCGGGCTAGGGTTAGGGTTAGGGGACGGGGATGGTTTTGGGTCCAGTTGAGGGTACGACAACGCTTTAGGGGAAGCGTACGTGTGAGGGCGTGGGTTAGTGTCAGCGTACGGGTTAGGATTAGGGGACGGGTGAGGGTCAGGCTTCGGGGAAGGGTTAGGGTTAGGGTTCGGGCTAGGGTTAGGGTTAGGGGACGGTGACGGTTTAGGGTCCAGGTGAGGGTACGACAACGCTTTAGGGGGAGCGTACGTGTGAGGGCGCGGGTTAGTGTCAGCGTACGGGTTAGGATTAGGGGACGGGTGAGGGTCAGGCTTCGGGGAAGGGTTAGGGTTAGGGTTCGGGCTAGGGTTAGGGTTAGGGGACGGGGACGGTTTAGGGTCCAGGTGAGGGTGCGACAACGATTTAGGGGGAGCGTACGTGTGAGGGCGTGGGTTAGTGTCAGCGTACGGGTTAGGATTAGGGGACGTGTGAGGGTCAGGCTTCGGGGAAGGGTTAGGGTTAGGGTTCAGGCTAGGGTTAGGGTTAGGGGACGGGGACGGTTTAGGGTCCAGGTGAGGGTAGGACAACGCTTTAGGGGGAGCGTACGTGTGAGGGCGGGGGTTAGTGTCAGCGTACGGGTTAGGATTAGGGGACGGGTGAGGGTCAGGCTTCGGAGAAGGGTTAGGGTTAGGGTTCGGGCTAGGGTTAGGGTTAGGGGATGGGGATGGTTTAGGGTCCAGGTGAGGGTACGACAACGCTTTAGGGGGAGCGTACGTGTGAGGGCGCGGGTTAGTGTCAGCGTACGGGTTAGGATTAGGGGACGGGTGAGGGTCAGGCTTCGGGGAAGTGTTAGGGTTAGGGTTCGGGCTAGGGTTAGGGTTGGGGGACGGGGACGGTTTAGGGACCAGGTGAGGGTACGACAACGCTTTAGGGGGAGTGTACGTGTGAGGGCGCGGGTTAGTGTCAGCGTACGGGTTAGGATTAGGGGACGGGTGAGGGTCAGGCTTCGGGAAAGTGTTAGGGTTAGGGTTCGGGCTAGGGTTAGGGTTAGGGGACGGGGACGGTTTAGGGTCCAGGTGAGGGTACGACAACGCTTTAGGGGGAGCGTACGTGTGAGGGCGCGGGTTAGTGTCAGCGTACGGGTTAGGATTAGGGGATGTGTGAGGGTCAGGCTTCGGGGAAGGGTTAGGGTTAGGGTTCGGGCTAGGGTTAGGTTTAGGGGACGGGGACGGTTTAGGGTCCAGGTGAGGGTACGACAACGCTTTAGGGGGAGCGTACGTGTGAGGGCACGGGTTAGTGTCAGCATACGCGTTAGGATTAGGGGACGGGTGAGGGTCAGGCTTCGGGGAAGGGTTAGGGTTAGGGTTCGGGCTAGGGTTAGGGTTAGGGGACGGGGACGGTTTAGGGTCCAGGTGAGGGTACGACAACGCTTTAGGGGGAGCGTACGTGTGAGGGCGCGGGTTAGTGTCAGCGTACGGGTTAGGATTAGGGGACGGGTGAGGGTCAGGCTTCTGAGAAGGGTTAGGGTTAGGGTTCGGGCTAGGGTTAGGGTTAGGGGATGGGGACGGTTTAGGGTCCAGGTGAGGGCACGACAACGTTTTAGGGGGAGCGTACGAGTGAGGGCGCGGGTTAGTGTCAGCGTACGGGTTAGGATTAGGCGACGGGTGAGGGTTAGGTTTCGGGGAAGGGTTACGGTTAGGGTTCGGGCTAAGGTTAGGGTTAGGGGACAGGGTCGGTTTAGGGTCCAGGTGAGGGTACGACAACGCTTTAGTGGGAGCGTACGTCGGAGGGCGCGGGTTAGTGTCAGTGTACGGGTTAGGATTAGGGGATGGGTGAGGGTCAGGCTTCGGGGAAGGGTTAGGGTTAGGGTTCGGGCTAGGGTTAGGGTTAGGGGACGGGGACGGTTTAGGGTCCAGGTGAGGGTACGACAACCCTTTAGGGGGAGGGTACGTGTGAGGACGCGGGTTAGTGTCAGCGTACGGGTTAGGATTAGGGGACGGGTGAGGGTCAGGTTTCGGGGAAGGGTTAGGGTTAGGGTTCGGGCTAGGGTTAGGTTTAGGGGACGGGGACGGTTTAGGGTCCAGGTGAGGGTACGACAACACTTTAGGGGGAGCGTACGTGTGAGGGCGTGGGTTAGTGTCAGCGTACGGGTTAGGATTAGGGGACGGGTGAGGGTCAGGCTTCGGGGAAGTGTTAGGGTTAGGGTTCGGGCTAGGGTTAGGGTTAGGGGACGGGGACGGTTTAGGGTCCAGGTGAGGGTGCGACAACGATTTAGGGGGATCGTACGTGTGAGGGCGCGGGTTAGTGTCAGCGTACGGGTTAGGATTAGGGGACGTGTGAGGGTCAGGCTTCGGGGAAGTGTTAGGGTTAGGGTTCGGGCTAGGGTTAGGGGACGGGGACGGTTTAGGGTCCAGGTGAGGGTACGACAACGCTTTAGGGGGAGCGTACGTGTGAGGGCGCGGGTTAGTGTCAGCGTACGGGTTAGGATTAGGGGACGGGTGAGGGTCAGGCTTCGGGGAAGGGTTAGGGTTAGGGTTCGGGCTAGGGTTAGGGTTAGGGGACGGGGACGGTTTAGGGACCAGGTGAGGGTACGACAACGCTTTAGGGGGAGCGTACGTGTGAGGGCGCGGGTTAGTGTCAGCGTACGGGTTAGGTTTAGGGGACGGGTGAGGGTCAGGCTTCGGGGAAGGGTTAGGGTTAGGGTTCGGGCTAGGGTTAGGGTTAGGGGACGGGGACGGTTTAGGGTCCAGGTGAGGGTACGACAACGCTTTAGGGGGAGCGTACGTGTGAGGGCGCGGGTTAGTGTCAGCGTACGGGTTAGGATTAGGGGACGGGTGAGTGTCAGGCTTCGCAGAAGGGTTAGGGTTAGGGTCCGGGCTAGGGTTAGGGGACGGGGACGGTTTAGGGTCCAGGTGAGGGTACGACAACGCTTTAGGGGGAGGGTACGTGTGAGGACGCGGGTTAGTGTCAGCGTACGGGTTAGGATTAGGGGACGGGTGAGGGTCAGGTTTCGGGGAAGGGTTAGGGTTAGGGTTCGGGCTAGGGTTAGGGTTAGGGGACGGGGACGGTTTAGGTTCCAGGTGAGGGTACGACAACGCTTTAGGGGGAGCGTACGTGTGAGGGCGCGGGTTAGTGTCAGCGTACGGGTTAGGATTAGGGGACAGGTGAGTGTCAGGCTTCGGGGAAGTGTTAGGGTTAGGGTTCGGGCTAGGGTTAGGGTTAGGGGACGGGGACGGTTTAGGGTCCAGGTGAGGGTACGACAACGCTTTAGGGGGAGCGTACGTGTGAGGGCGTGGGTTAGTGTCAGCGTACGGGTTAGGATTAGGGGACGGGTGAGGGTCAGGCTTCGGAGAAGGGTTAGGGTTAGGGTTCGGGCTAGGGTTAGGGTTAGGGGATGGGGATGGTTTAGGGTCCAGGTGAGGGTACGACAACGCTTTAGGGGGAGCGTACGTGTGAGGGCGCGGGTTAGTGTCAGCGTACGGGTTAGGATTAGGGGACGTGTGAGGGTCAGGCTTCGGGGAAGGGTTAGGGTTAGGGTTCGGGCTAGTGTTAGGGTTAGGGGACGGGGACGGTTTAGGGTCCAGGTGAGGGTACGACAACGCTTTAGGGGGAGCGTACGTGTGAGGGCGCGGGTTAGTGTCAGCGTACGGGTTAGGATTAGGGGACGGGTGAGGGTCAGGCTTCGGGGAAGGGTTAGGGTTAGGGTTCGGGCTAGGGTTAGGGTTAGGGGACGGGGACGGTTTAGGGTCCAGGTGAGGGTACGACAACGCTTTAGGGGGAGGGTACGTGTGAGGACGCGGGTTAGTGTCAGCGTACGGGTTAGGATTAGGGGACGGGTGAGGGTCAGGTTTCGGGGAAGGGTTAGGGTTAGGGTTCGGGCTAGGGTTAGGGTTAGGGGACGGGGACGGTTTAGGGTCCAGGTGAGGGTACGACAACGCTTTAGGGGGAGCGTACGTGTGGGGGCGCGGGTTAGTGTCAGCGTACGGGTTAGGATTAGGGGACGGGTGAGGGTCAGGCTTCGGGGAAGGGTTAGGGTTAGGGTTCGGGCTAGGGTTAGGGTTAGGGGACGGGGACGGTTTAGGGTCCAGGTGAGGTTACGACAACGCTTTAGGGGGAGCGTACGTGTGAGGGCGCGGGTTAGTGTCAGCGTACGGGTTAGGATTAGGGGACGGGTGAGGGTCAGGCTTCGGGGAAGGGTTAGGGTTCGGGCTAGGGTTAGGGTTAGGGGACGGGGACGGTGTAGGGTCCAGGTGAGGGTACGACAACGCTTTAGGGGGAGCGTACGTGTGAGGGCGCGGGTCAGTGTCAGCGTACGGGTTAGGATTAGGGGACAGTTGAGGGTCAGACTTCGGGGAAGGTTTAGGGTTAGGGTTCGGGCTAGGGTTAGGGTTAGGGGACGGGGACGGTTTAGGGTCCAGTTGAGGGTACGACAACGCTTTAGGGGGAGCGTACGTGTGAGGGCACGGGTTAGTGTCAGCATACGCGTTAGGATTAGGGGACGGGTGTTGGTCAGGCTTCGGGGAAGGGTTAGGGTTATGGTTCGGGCTAGGGTTAGGGTTAGGGGATGGGGACGGTTTAGGGTCCAGGTGAGGGTACGACAACCCTTTAGGGGGAGCGTACGTGTGAGGGCGCGGGTTAGTGTCAGCGTACGGGTTAGGATTAGGGGACGGGTGAGGGTCAGGCTTCTGAGAGGGGTTAGGGTTAGGGTTCGGGCTAGGGTTAGGGTTAGGGGACGGGGACGGTTTAGGGTCCAGGTGAGGGCACGACAACGCTTTAGGGGGAGCGTACGTGTGAGGGCGCGGGTTAGTGTCAGCGTACGGGTTAGGATTAGGGGACGGGTGAGGGTTAGGTTTCGGGGAAGGGTTAGGGTTAAGGTTCGGGCTAAGGTTAGAGTTAGGGGACGGGGTCGGTTTAGGGTCCAGGTGAGGGTACGACAACGCTTTAGTGGGAGCGTACGTCGGAGGGCGTGGGTTAGTGTCAGCGTACGGGTTAGGATTCGGGGACGGGTGAGGGTCAGGCTTCGGAGAAGGGTTAGGGTTAGGGTTCGGGCTAGGGTTAGGATTAGGGGATGGGGATGGTTTAGGATCCAGGTGAGGGTACGACAACGCTTTAGGGGGAGCGTACGTGTGAGGGCGCGGGTTAGTGTCAGCGTACGGGTTAGGATTAGGGGACGGGTGAGGGTCAGGCTTCGGGGAAGGGTTAGGGTTAGGGTTCGGGCTAGGGTTAGGGTTAGGGGACGGGGACGGTTTAGGGTCCAGGTGAGGGTACGACAACGCTTTAGGGGGAGCGTACGTGTGAGGGCGCGGGTTAGTGTCAGCGTACGGGTTAGGATTAGGGGACGGGTGAGGGTCAGGCTTCGGGGAAGGGTTAGGGTTAGGGTTCGGGCTAGGGTTAGGGTTAGGGGATGGGGACGGTTTAGGGTCCAGGTGAGGGTACGACAACGCTTTAGGGGGAGCGTACGTGTGAGGGCGGGGGTTAGTGTCAGCGTACGGGTTAGGATTAGGGGACGTGTGAGGGTCAGGCTTCGGGGAAGGGTTAGGGTTAGGGTTCGGGTTAGGGTTAGGGTTAGGGGACGGGTACGGTTTAGGGTCCAGGTGAGGGTACGACAACGCTTTAGGGGGAGCGTACGTGTGAGGGCGCGGGTTAGTGTCAGCGTACGGGTTAGGATTAGGGGACGGGTGAGGGTCAGGCTTCGGGGAAGGGTTAGGGTTAGGGTTCGGGCTAGGGTTAGGGTTAGGGGACGAGGACGGTTTAGGGTCCAGGTGAGGGTACGACAACGCTTTAGGGGGAGGGTACGTGTGAGGACGCGGGTTAGTGTCAGCGTACGGGTTAGGATTAGTGGACGGGTGAGGGTCAGGTTTCGGGGAAGGGTTAGGGTTAGGGTTCGGTCTAGGGTTAGGGTTAGGGGACGGGGACGGTTTAGGTTCCAGGTGAGGGTACGACAACGCTTTAGGGGGAGCGTACGTGTGAGGGCGCGGGTTAGTGTCAGCGTACGGGTTAGGATTAGGGGACAGGTGAGGGTCAGGCTTCGGGGAAGTGTTAGGGTTAGGGTTCGGGCTAGGGTTAGGGTTAGGGGACGGGGACGGTTTAGGTTCCAGGTGAGGGTACGACAACGCTTTAGGGGGAGCGTACGTTTGAGAGCGTGGGTTAGTGTCACCATACGGTTTAGGATTAGGGGACGGGTGAGGGTCAGGCTTCGGAGAAGGGTTAGGGTTATTGTTCGGGCTAGGGTTAGGGTTAGGGGATGGGGATGGTTTAGGGTCCAGGTGAGGGTACGACAAAGCTTTAGGGGGAGCGTACGTGTGAGGGCGCGGGTTAGTGTCAGCGTACGGGTTAGGATTAGGGGACGGGTGAGGGTCAGGCTTCGGGGAAGGGTTAGGGTTAGGGTTCGGGCTAGGGTTAGGGTTAGGGGACGGGGACGGTTTAGGGTCCAGGTGAGGGTACGACAACGCTTTAGGGGGAGCGTACGTGTGAGGGCGCGGGTTAGTATCAGCGTACGGGTTAGGATTAGGGGACGGGTTAGGGTCAGGCTTCGGGGAAGGGTTAGGGTTAGGGTTCGGGCTAGGGTTAGGGTTAGGGGACGGGGACGGTTTAGGGTCCAGGTGAGGGTACGACAACGCTTTAGGGGGAGCGTACGTGTGAGGGCGCGGGTTAGTGTCAGCGTACGGGTTAGGATTAGGGGACGGGTGAGGGTCAGGCTTCGGGGAAGGGTTAGGGTTCGGGCTAGGGTTAGGGTTAGGGGACGGGGACGGTGTAGGGTCCAGGTGAGGGTACGACAACGCTTTAGGGGGAGCGTACGTGTGAGGGCGCGGGTTAGTGTCAGCGTACGGGTTAGGATTAGGGGACGGGTGAGGGTCAGGCTTCGGGGAAGGGTTAGGGTTAGGGTTCGGGCTAGGGTTAGGGTTAGGGTACGGGGACGGTTTAGGGTCCAGGTGAGGGTACGACAACGCTTTAGGGGGAGCGTACGTGTGAGGGCGCGGGTTAGTGTCAGCGTACGGGTTAGGATTAGGGGACGGGTGAGGGTCAGGTTTCGGGGAAGGGATAGGGTTGGGGTTCGGGTTAGGGTTAGGGGACGGGGACGGTTTAGGGTCCAGGTGAGGGTACGACAACGCTTTAGGGGGAGCGTACGTGTGAGGGCACGGGTTAGTGTCAGCATATGCGTTAGGATTAGGGGACGGGTGAGGGTTAGGTTTCGGGGAAGGGTTAGGGTTAGGGTTCGGGCTAAGGTTAGGTTTAGGGGACAGGGTCGGTTTAGGGTCCAGGTGAGGGTACGACAACGCTTTAGTGGGAGCGTACGTCGGAGGGCGCGGGTTAGTGTCAGTGTACGGGTTAGGATTAGGGGACGGGTGAGGGTCAGGCTTCGGGGAAGGTTTAGGGTTAGGGTTCGGGCTAGGGTTAGGGTTAGGGGACGGGGACGGTTTAGGGTCCAGGTGAGGGTACGACAACCCTTTAGGGGGAGGGTACGTGTGAGGACGTGGGTTAGTGTCAGCGTACGGGTTAGGATTAGGGGACGGGTGAGGGTCAGGTTTCGGGGAAGGGTTAGGGTTAGGGTTCGGGCTAGGGTTAGGGTTAGGGGACGGGGACGGTTTAGGGTCCAGGTGAGGGTACGACAACACTTTAGGGGGAGCGTACGTGTGAGGGCGCGGGTTAGTGTCAGCGTACGGGTTAGGATTAGGGGACAGTTGAGGGTCAGACTTCGGGGAAGGGTTAGGGTTAGGGTTCGGGCTAGGGTTAGGGTTAGGGGACGGGTACGGTTTAGGGTCCAGGTGAGGGTACGACAACGCTTTAGGGGGAGCGTACGTGTGAGGGCGCGGGTTTGTGTCAGCGTACGGGTTAGGATTAGGGGACGGGTGAGGGTCAGGCTTCGGGGAAGGGTTAGGGTTAGGGTTCGGGCTAGGGTTAGGGTTAGGGGACGGGGACGGTTTAGGGTCCAGGTGAGGGTACGACAACGCTTTAGGGGTGGGTACGTGTGAGGACGCGGGTTAGTGTCAGCGTACGGGTTAGGATTAGGGGACGGGTGAGGGTCAGGTTTCGGGGAAGGTTTAGGGTTAGGGTTCGGGCTAGGGTTACGGTTAGGGGACGGGGACGGTTTAGGTTCCAGGTGAGGGTACGAGAACGCTTTAGGGGGAGCGTACATGTGAGGGCGCGGGTTAGTGTCAGCGTACGGGTTAGGATTAGGGGACAGATGAGGGTCAGGCTTCGGGGAAGTTTTAGGGTTAGGGTTCGGGCTAGGGTTAGGGTTAGGGGACGGGGACGGTTTAGGGTCCAGGTGAGGGTACGACAATGCTTAAGGGGGAGCGTACCTGTGAGGGCGTGGGTTAGTGTCAGCGTACGGGTTAGGATTAGGGGACGGGTGAGGGTCAGGCTTCGGAGAAGGGTTAGGGTTAGGGTTCGGGCTAGGGTTAGGGTTAGGGGACGGGGACGGTTTAGGGTCCAGGTGAGGGTACGACAACGCTTTAGGGGGAGCGTACGTGTGAGGGCGCGGGTTAGTGTCAGCGTACGGGTTACGATTAGGGGACGGGTGAGGGTCAGGCTTCGGGGAAGGGTTAGGGTTAGGGTTCGGGCTAGGGTTAGGGTTAGGGGACGGGTACGGTTTAGGGTCCAGGTGAGGGTACGACAACGCTTTAGGGGGAGCGTACGTGTGAGGGCGCGGGTTAGTGTCAGCGTACGGGTTAGGATTAGGGGACGGGTGAGGGTCAGGCTTCGGGGAAGGGTTAGGGTTAGGGTTCGGGCTAGGGTTAGGGTTAGGGGACGGGGACGGTTTAGGGTCCAGGTGAGGGTACGACAACGCTTTAGGGGGAGGGTACGTGTGAGGACGCGGGTTAGTGTCAGCGTACGGGTTAGGATTAGGGGACGGGTGAGGGTCAGGTTTCGGGGAAGGGTTAGGGTTAGGGTTCGGGCTAGGGTTAGGGTTAGGGGACGGGGACGGTTTAGGTTCCAGGTGAGGGTACGACAACGCTTTAGGGGGAGCGTACGTGTGAGGGCGCGGGTTAGTGTCAGCGTACGGGTTAGGATTAGGGGACGGGTGAGGGTCAGGCTTCGGAGAAGGGTTAGGGTTATTGTTCGGGCTAGGGTTAGGGTTAGGGGATGGGGATGGTTTAGGGTCCAGGTGAGGGTACGACAAAGCTTTAGGGGGAGCGTACGTGTGAGGGCGCGGGATAGTGTCAGCGTACGGGTTAGGATTAGGGGACGGGTGAGGGTCAGGTTTCGGGGAAGGGTTAGGGTTAGGGTTCGGGCTAGGGTTAGGGTTAGGGGACGGGGACGGTTTAGGGTCCAGGTGAGGGTACGACAACGCTTTAGGGGGAGCGTATGTGTGAGGGCGCGGGTTAGTGTCAGCGTACGGGTTAGGATTAGGGGACGGGTGAGGGTCAGGCTTCGGGGAAGGGTTAGGGTTAGGGTTCGGGCTAGGGTTAGGGTTAGGGGACGGGGACGGTTTAGGGTCCAGGTGAGGGTACGACAACGCTTTAGGGGGAGCGTACGTGTGAGGGCGCGGGTTAGTGTCAGCGTACGGGTTAGGATTAGGGGACGGGTGAGGGTCAGGCTTCGGGGAAGGGTTAGGGTTAGGATTCGGGCTAGGGTTAGGGTTAGGGGACGGGGACGGTTTAGGGTCCAGGTGAGGGTACGACAACGCTTTAGGGGGAGCGTACGTGTGAGGGCGCGGGTTAGTGTCAGCGTACGGGTTAGGATTAGGGGACGGGTGAGGGTCAGGCTTCGGGGAAGGGTTAGGGTTAGGATTCGGGCTAGGGTTAGGGTTAGGGGACGGGGACGGTTTAGGGTCCAGGTGAGGGTACGACAACGCTTTAGGGGGAGCGTACGTGTGAGGGCGCGGGTTAGTGTCAGCGTACGGGTTAGGATTAGGGGACGGGTGAGGGTCAGGTTTTGGGGAAGGGATAGGGTTAGGGTTCGGGTTAGGGTTAGGGGACGGGGACGGTTTAGGGTCCAGGTGAGGGTACGACAACGCTTTAGGGGGAGCGTACGTGTGAGGGCACGGGTTAGTGTCAGCATATGCGTTAGGTTTAGGGGACGGTTGTTGGTCAGGCTTCGGGGAAGTGTTAGGGTTATGGTTCGGGCTAGGGTTAGGGTTAGGGGACGGGGACGGTTTAGGGTCCAGGTGAGGGCACGACAACGCTTTAGGGGGAGCGTACGAGTGAGGGCGCGGGTTAGTGTCAGCGTACGGGTTAGGATTAGGGGACGGGTGAGGGTTAGGTTTCGGGGAAGGGTTAGGGTTAGGGTTCGGGCTAAGGTTAGGGTTAGGGGACAGGGTCGGTTTAGGGTCCAGGTGAGGGTACGACAACGCTTTATTGGGAGCGTACGTCGGAGGGCGCGGGTTAGTGTCAGTGTACGGGTTAGGATTAGGGGACGGGTGAGGGTCAGGCTTCGGGGAAGGGTTAGGGTTAGGGTTCGGGCTAGGGTTAGGGTTAGGGGACGGGGACGGTTTAGGGTCCAGGTGAGGGTACGACAACCCTTTAGGGGGAGGGTACGTGTGAGGACGCGGGTTAGTGTCAGCGTACGGGTTAGGATTAGGGGACGGGTGAGGGTCAGGTTTCGGGGAAGGGTTAGGGTTAGGGTTCGGGCTAGGGTTAGGGTTAGGGGACGGGGACGGTTTAGGGTCCAGGTGAGGGTACGACAACACTTTAGGGGGAGCGTACGTGTGAGGGCGCGGGTTAGTGTCAGCGTACGGGTTAGGATTAGGGGACAGTTGAGGGTCAGGCTTCGGGGAAGGGTTAGGGTTAGGGTTCGGGCTAGGGTTAGGGTTAGGGGACGGGGACGGTTTAGGGTCCAGGTGAGGTTACGACAACGCTTTAGGGGGAGCGTACGTGTGAGGGCGTGGGTTAGTGTCAGCGTACGGGTTAGGATTAGGGGACGGGTGAGGGTCAGGCTTCGGAGAAGTGTTAGGGTTAGGGTTCGGGCTATGGTTAGGGTTAGGGGATGGGGATGGTTTAGGGTCCAGGTGAGGGTACGACAACGCTTTAGGGGGAGCGTACGTGTGAGGGCACGGGTTAGTGTCAGCATACGCGTTAGGATTAGGGGACGGGTGTTGGTCAGGCTTCGGGGAAGGGTTAGGGTTATGGTTCGGGCTAGGGTTAGGGTTAGGGGACGGGGACGGTTTAGGGTCCAGGTGAGGGTATGACAACGCTTTAGGGGGAGCGTACGTGTGAGGGCGCGGGTTAGTGTCAGCGTACGGGTTAGGATTAGGGGACGGGTGAGGGTCAGGCTTCTGAGAAGGGTTAGGGTTAGGGTTCGGGCTAGGGTTAGGGTTAGGGGACGGGGACGGTTTAGGGTCCAGGTGAGGGCACGACAACGCTTTAGGGGGAGCGTACGTGTGAGGGCGTGGGTTAGTGTCAGCGTACGGGTTAGGATTAGGGGACGGGTGAGGGTTAGGTTTCGGGGAAGGGTTAGGGTTAAGGTTCGGGCTAAGGTTAGAGGTAGGGGACGGGGACGGTTTAGGGTCCAGGTGAGGGCACGACAACGCTTTAGGGGGAGCGTACGAGTGAGGGCGCGGGTTAGTGTCAGCGTACGGGTTAGGATTCGGGGACGGGTGAGGGTCAGGCTTCGGGGAAGGGTTAGGGTTAGGGTTCGGGCTAGGGTTAGGGGACGGGGAAGGTTTAGGGTCCAGGTGAGGGTACGACAACGCTTTAGGGGGAGGGTACGTGTGAAGGCGCGGGTTAGTGTCAGCGTACGGGTTAGGATTAGGGGATGTGTGAGGGTCAGGCTTCGGGGAAGGGTTAGGGTTAGGGTTCGGGCTAGGGTTAGGTTTAGGGGACGGGGACGGTTTAGGGTCCAGGTGAGGGTACGACAATGCTTTAGGGGGAGCGTACGTGTGAGGGCGCGGGTTAGTGTCAGCGTACGGGTTAGGATTAGGGGACGGGTGAGGGTCAGGCTTCGGGGAAGGGTTAGGGTTAGGGTTCGGGCTAGGGTTAGGGTTAGGGGACGGGGACGGTTTAGGGTCCAGGTGAGGGTACGACAACGCTTTAGGGGGAGCGTACATGTGAGGGCGCGGGTTAGTGTCAGCGTACGGGTTAGGATTAGGGGACGGGTGAGGGTCAGGCTTCGGGGAAGGGTTAGGGTTAGGGTTCGGGCTAGGGTTAGGGTTAGGGGACGGGGACGGTTTAGGGTCCAGGTGATGGTACGACAACACTTTAGGGGGAGCGTACGTGTGAGGGCGCGGGTTAGTGTCAGCGTACGGGTTAGGATTAGGGGACGGGTGAGGGTCAGGCTTCGGGGAAGGGTTAGGGTTAGGGTTCGGTCTAGGGTTAGGGTTAAGGGACGGGGAAGGTTAAGGGTCCAGGTGAGGGTACGACAACGCTTTAGGGGGAGCGTACGTGTGATGGCGCGGGTTAGTGTCAGCGTACGGGTTAGGATTAGGGGACGGGTGAGGGTCAGGCTTCGGGGAAGGGTTAGGGTTAGGGTTCGGGCTAGGGTTAGGGTTAGGGGACGGGGAAGGTTTAGGGTCCATGTGAGGGTACGACAACGCTTTAGGGGGAGCGTACGTGTGAGGGCGCGGGTTAGTGTCAGCGTACAGGTTAGGATTAGGGGACGGGTGAGGGTCAGGCTTCGGGGAAGGGTTAGGGTTAGGGTACGGGCTAGGGTTAGGGTTAGGGGACGGGGACGGTTTAGGGTCCAGGTGAGGGTACGACAACGCTTTAGGGGGAGCGTACGTGTGAGGGCGCGGGTTAGTGTCAGCGTACGGGTTAGGATTAGGGGACGGGTGAGGGTCAGGCTTCGGTGAAGGGTTAGGGTTAGGGTTCGGGCTAGGGTTAGGGTTAGGGGACGGGGAAAGTTTAGGGTCCAGGTGAGGGTAGGACAACGCTTTAAGGGGAGTGTATGTGTGAGGGCGCGGGTTAGTGTCAGCGTACGGGTTAGGATTAGGGGACGGGTGAGGGTCAGGCTTCGGGGAAGGGTTAGGGTTACGGTTCGGGCTAGGGTTAGGGTTAGGGGACGGGGACGGTTTAGGGTCCAGGTGAGGGTACGACAACGCTTTAGAGGGAGCGTACGTGTGAGGGCGCGGGTTAGTGTCAGCGTACGGGTTAGGATTAGGGGACGGGTGAGGGTCAGGCTTCGGGGAAGGGTTAGGGTTAGGGTTCGGGCTAGGGTTAGGGGACGGGGAAGGTTTAGGGTCCAGGTGAGGGTACGACAACGCTTTAGGGGGAGGGTACGTGTGAAGGCGCGGGTTAGTGTCAGCGTACGGGTTAGGATTAGGGGATGTGTGAGGGTCAGGCTTCGGGGAAGGGTTAGGGTTAGGGTTCGGGCTAGGGTTAGGTTTAGGGGACGGGGACGGTTTAGGGTCCAGGTCAGGGTACGACAACGCTTTAGGGGGAGCGTACGTGTGAGGGCGCGGGTTAGTGTCAGCGTACGGGTTAGGATTAGGGGACGGGTGAGGGTCAGGCTTCGGGGAAGGGTTAGGGTTAGGGTTCGGGCTAGGGTTAGGGTTAGGGGACGGGGACGGTTTAGGGTCCAGGTGAGGGTACGACAACGCTTTAGGGGGAGCGTACATGTGAGGGCACGGGTTAGTGTCAGCGTACGGGTTAGGATTAGGGGACGGGTGAGGGTCAGGCTTCGGGGAAGGGTTAGGGTTAGGGTTCGGGCTACGGTTAGGGTTAGGGGACGGGGACGGTTTAGGGTCCAGGTGATGGTACGACAACACTTTAGGGGGAGCGTACGTGTGAGGGCGCGGGTTAGTGTCAGCGTACGGGTTAGGATTAGGGGACGGGTGAGGGTCAGGCTTCGGGGAAGGGTTAGGGTTAGGGTTCGGGCTAGGGTTAGGGTTAGGGGACGGGGACGGTTTAGGGTCCAGGTGAGGGTACGACAACGCTTTAGGGGGAGCGTACGTGTGAGGGCGCGGGTTAGTGTCAGCGTACGGGTTAGTATTAGGGGACGGGTGAGGGTCAGGCTTCGGGGAAGGGTTAGGGTTAGGGTTTGGGCTAGGGTTAGGGTTAGGGGACGGGGACGGTTTAGGGTCCAGTTGAGGGTACGACAACGCTTTAGGGGGAGCGTACATGTGAGGGCGTGGGTTAGTGTCAGCGTACGGGTTAGGATTAGGGGACGGGTGAGGGTCAGGCTTCGGGGAAGGGTTAGGGTTAGGGTTCGGGCTAGGGTTAGGCTTAGGTGACGGGGACGGTTTAGGGTCCAGGTGAGGGTACGACAACGCTTTAGGGGGAGCGTACGTGTGAGGGCGCGGGTTAGTGTCAGCGTACGGGTTAGGATTAGGGGACGGGTGAGGGTCCGGCTTCGGGGAAGGGTTAGGGTTAGGGTTTGGGCTAGGTTTAGGGTTAGGGGACGGGGACGGTTTAGGGTCCAGTTGAGGGTACGACAACGCTTTAGGGGGAGCGTACATGTGAGGGCGCGGGTTAGTGTCAGCGTACGGGTTAGGATTAGGGGACGGGTGAGGGTCAGGCTTCGGGGAAGGGTTAGGGTTAGGGTTCGGGCTAGGGTTAGGGTTAGGGGACGGGGACGGTTTAGGGTCCAGGTGAGGGTACGACAACGCTTTAGGGGGAGCGTACGTGTGAGGGCGCGGGTTAGTGTCAGCGTACGGGTTAGGATTAGGGGACGGGTGAGGGTCAGGCTTCGGGGAAGGGTTAGGGTTAGGGTTCGGGCTAGGGTTAGGGTTAGGGGACGGGGACGGTTTAGGGTCCAGGTGAGGGTACGACAATGCTTTAGGGAGAGCGTACGTGTGAGGGCGCGGGTTAGTGTCAGCGTACGGGTTAGGATTAGGGGACGGGTTAGTGTCAGGCTTCGGGGAAGGGTTAGGGTTAGGGTTCGGGCTAGGGTTAGGGTTAGGGGACGGGGGCGGTTTAGGGTCCAGGTGAGGGTACGACAACGCTTTAGGGGGAGCGTACGTGTGAGGGCGCGGGTTAGTGTCAGCGTACGGGTTAGGATTAGGGGACGTGTGAGGGTCAGGCTTCGGGGAAGGGTTAGGGTTAGGGTTCGGGCTAGGGTTAGGGTTAGGGGACGGGGACGGTTTAGGGTCCAGGTGAGGGTACGACAACGCTTTAGGGGGAGGGTACGTGTGAGGACGCGGGTTAGTGTCAGCGTACGGGTTAGGATTAGGGGACGGGTGAGGGTCAGACTTCGGGGAATGGTTAGGGTTAGGGTTCGGGCTAGGGTTAGGGTTAGGGGACGGGGACGGTGTAGGGTCTAGGTGAGGGTACGACAACGCTTTAGGGGGAGCATACATGTGAGGGCGCGGGTTAGTGTCAGCGTACGGGTTAGGATTAGGGGACGGATGAGGGTCAGGCTTCGGGGAAGGGTTAGGGTTAGGGTTCGGGCTAGGTTTAGGGTTAGGGGACGGGGACGGTTTAGGGTCCAGGTGAGGGTACGACAACGCTTTAGTGGGAGGGTACGTGTGAGGACGCGGGTTAGTGTCAGCGTACGGGTTAGGATTAGGGGACGGGTGAGGGTCAGGCTTCGGGAATGGTTAGGGTTATGGTTCGGGCTAGGTTTAGGGTTAGGGGACGGGGACGGTGTAGGGTCTAGGTGAGGGTACGACAACGCTTTAGGGGGAGCATACATGTGAGGGCGCGGGTTAGTGTCAGCGTACGGGTTAGGATTAGGGGACGGGTGAGGGTCAGGCTTCGGGGAAGGGTTAGGGTTAGGGTTCGGGCTAGGGTTAGGGTTAGGGGACGGGGACGGTTTAGGGTCCAGGTGAGGGTACGACAACGCTTTAGGGGGAGCGTACGTGTGAGGGCACGGGTTAGTGTCAGCGTACGGGTTAGGATTAGGGGACGGGTGAGGGTCAGGCTTCGGGGAAGGGTTAGGGTTAGGGTTCGGGCTAGGGTTAGGGTTAGGGGACGGGGACGGTTTAGGGTCCAGGTGAGGGTACGACAACGCTTTAGGGGGAGCATACGTGTGAGGGCGCGGGTTAGTGTCAGCGTACGGATTAGGATTAGGGGACGGGTGAGGGTCAGGCTTCGGGGAAGGGTTAGCGTTAGGGTTCGGGCTAGGGTTAGGGTTAGGGGACGGGGACGGTTTAGGGTCCAGTTGAGGGTACGACAACGCTTTAGGGGGAGTGTATGTGTGAGGGCGCGGGTTAGTGTCAGCGTACGGGTTAGGATTAGGGGACGGGTGAGGGTCAGGCTTCGGGGAAGGGTTAGGGTTAGGGTTCGGGCTAGGGTTAGGGTTAGGGGACGGGGACGGTTTATGGTCCAGGTGAGGGTACGACAACGCTTTAGGGGGAGCGTACGTGTGAGGGCGCGGATTAGTGTCAGCGTACGGGTTAGGATTAGGGGACGGGTGAGGGTCAGGCTTCGGGGAAGCGTTAGGGTTAGGGTTCGGGCTAGGGTTAGGGTTAGGGGACGGGGACGGTTTAGGGTCCAGGTGAGGGTACGACAACGCTTTAGGGGGAGCGTACGTGTGAGGGCGCGGGTTAGTGTCAGCGTACGGGTTAGGATTAGGGGATGTGTGAGGGTCAGGCTTCGGGGAAGGGTTAGGGTTAGGGTTCGGGCTAGGTTTAGGGTTAGGGGACGGGGACGGTGTAGGATCCAGGTGAGGGTGCGACAACGCTTTAGGGGGAGCATACATGTGAGGGCGCGGGTTAGTGTCAGCGTACGGGTTAGGATTAGGGGACGGGTGAGGGTCAGGCTTCGGGGAAGGGTTAGGGTTAGGGTTCGGGCTAGGGTTAGGGTTAGGGGACGGGGACGGTTTAGGGTCCAGGTGAGGGTACGACAACGCTTTAGGGGGAGCGTACTTGTGAGGGCGCGGGTTAGTGTCAGCGTACGGGTTAGGATTAGGGGACGGGTGAGGGTCAGGCTTCGGGGAAGGGTTAGGGTTAGGGTTCGGGCTAGGGTTAGGGTTTGGGGACGGGGACGGTTTAGGATCCAGGTGAGGGTGCGACAACGCTTTAGGGGGAGCGTATGTGTGAGGGCGCGGGTTAGTGTCAGCGTACGGGTTAGGATTAGGGGACGGGTGAGGGTCAGGCTTCGGGGAAGAGTTAGGGTTAGGGTTCGGGCTAGGGTTAGGGTTAGGGGACGGGGATGGTTTAGGGTCCAGGTGAGGGTACGACAACGCTTTGGGGGAGCGTACGTGTGAGGGTGTGGGTTAGTGTCAGCGTACGGGTTAGGATTAGGGGACGGGTGTTGGTCAGGCTTCGGGGAAGGGTTAGGGTTAGGGTTCGGGCTAGGGTTAGGGTTAGGGGACGGGGACGGTTTAGGGTCCAGGTGAGGGTATGACAACGCTTTAGGGGGAGCGTACGTGTGAGGGCGCAGGTTAGTGTCAGCGTACGGGTTAGGATTAGGGGACGGGTGAGGGTCAGGCTTCGGGAAAGGGTTAGGGTTAGGGTTCGGGCTAGGGTTAGGGTTAGGGGACGGGGACGGTTTAGGGTCCAGGTGAGGGTACGACAACACTTTAGGGGGAGCGTACGTGTGAGGGCACGGGTTAGTGTCAGCGTACGGGTTAGGATTAGGGGACGGGTGAGTGTCAGCCTTCGGGGAAGGTTTAGGGTTAGGGTTCGGTCTAGGGTTAGGTTTAGGGGACGGGGACGGTTTAGGGTCCAGGTGAGGGTACGACAACGCTTTAGGGGGAGCGTACGTGTGAGGGCGCGGGTTAGTGTCAGCGTACGGGTTAGGATTAGGGGACTGGTGAGGGTCAGGCTTAGGGGAAGTGTTAGGGTTAGGGTTCGGGCTAGGGTTAGGGTTAGGGGACGGGGAAGGTTTAGGGTCCAGGTGAGGGTACGACAACGCTTTACGGGGAGCGTACGTGTGAGGGCGCGGGTTAGTGTCAGCGTACGGGTTAGGATTAGGGGACGGGTGAGGGTCAGGCTTCGGGGAAGTGTTAGGGTTAGGGTTCGGGCTAGGGTTAGGGTTAGGGGACGGGGAAGGTTTAGGGTCCAGGTGAGGGTACGACAACGCTTTACGGGGAGCGTACGTGTGAGGGCGCGGGTTAGTGTCAGCGTACGGGTTAGGATTAGGGGACGAGTGAGGGTCAGGCTTCGGGGAAGGGTTAGGGTTAGGGTTCGGGCTAGGGTTAGGGTTAGGGGACGGGGACGGTTTAGGGTCCAGGTGAGGGTACGACAACGCTTTAGGGGGAGCGTACGTGTGAGGGCACGGGTTAGTGTCAGCGTACGGGTTAGGATTAGGGGACGGGTGAGGGTCAGGCTTCGGGGAAGGGTTAGGGTTAGGGTTCGGGCTAGGGTTAGGGTTAGGGGACGGGGACGGTTTAGGGTCCAGGTGAGGGTACGACAACGCTTTAGGGGGAGCATACGTGTGAGGGCGCGGGTTAGTGTCAGCGTACGGATTAGGATTAGGGGACGGGTGAGGGTCAGGCTTCGGGGAAGGGTTAGCGTTAGGGTTCGGGCTAGGGTTAGGGTTAGGGGACGGGGACGATTTAGGGTCCATTTGAGGGTACGACAACGCTTTAGGGGGAGTGTATGTGTGAGGGCGCGGGTTAGTGTCAGCGTACGGGTTAGGATTAGGGGACGGGTGAGGGTCAGGCTTCGGGGAAGTGTTAGGGTTAGGGTTCGGGCTAGGGTTAGGGTTAGGGGACGGGGACGGTTTAGGGTCCAGGTGAGGGTACGACAACGCTTTAGGGGGAGCGTACGTGTGAGGGCGCGGATTAGTG
This sequence comes from Globicephala melas, assembly GCF_963455315.2. Classification (NCBI taxonomy): domain Eukaryota; kingdom Metazoa; phylum Chordata; class Mammalia; order Artiodactyla; family Delphinidae; genus Globicephala; species Globicephala melas. The sequence goes on from NW_027207395.1 coordinate 384,442, forward strand.
TCAGCGTACGGGTTAGGATTAGGGGACGGGTGAGGGTCAGGCTTCGGGGAAGCGTTAGGGTTAGGGTTCGGGCTAGGGTTAGGGTTAGGGGACGGGGACGGTTTAGGGTCCAGGTGAGGGTACGACAACGCTTTAGGGGGAGCGTACGTGTGAGGGCGCGGGTTAGTGTCAGCGTACGGGTTAGGATTAGGGGACGGGTGAGGGTCAGGCTTCGGGGAAGGGTTAGGGTTAGGGTTCGGGCTAGGGTTAGGGTTAGGGGACGGGGACGGTTTAGGGTCCAGGTGAGGGTACGACAACGCTTTAGGGGGAGCATACGTGTGAGGGCGCGGGTTAGTGTCAGCGTACGGATTAGGATTAGGGGACGGGTGAGGGTCAGGCTTCGGGGAAGGGTTAGCGTTAGGGTTCGGGCTAGGGTTAGGGTTAGGGGACGGGGACGGTTTAGGGTCCAGTTGAGGGTACGACAACGCTTTAGGGGGAGTGTATGTGTGAGGGCGCGGGTTAGTGTCAGCGTACGGGTTAGGATTAGGGGACGGGTGAGGGTCAGGCTTCGGGGAAGGGTTAGGGTTAGGGTTCGGGCTAGGGTTAGGGTTAGGGGACGGGGACGGTTTATGGTCCAGGTGAGGGTACGACAACGCTTTAGGGGGAGCGTACGTGTGAGGGCGCGGATTAGTGTCAGCGTACGGGTTAGGATTAGGGGACGGGTGAGGGTCAGGCTTCGGGGAAGCGTTAGGGTTAGGGTTCGGGCTAGGGTTAGGGTTAGGGGACGGGGACGGTTTAGGGTCCAGGTGAGGGTACGACAACGCTTTAGGGGGAGCGTACGTGTGAGGGCGCGGGTTAGTGTCAGCGTACGGGTTAGGATTAGGGGATGTGTGAGGGTCAGGCTTCGGGGAAGGGTTAGGGTTAGGGTTCGGGCTAGGTTTAGGGTTAGGGGACGGGGACGGTGTAGGATCCAGGTGAGGGTGCGACAACGCTTTAGGGGGAGCATACATGTGAGGGCGCGGGTTAGTGTCAGCGTACGGGTTAGGATTAGGGGACGGGTGAGGGTCAGGCTTCGGGGAAGGGTTAGGGTTAGGGTTCGGGCTAGGGTTAGGGTTAGGGGACGGGGACGGTTTAGGGTCCAGGTGAGGGTACGACAACGCTTTAGGGGGAGCGTACTTGTGAGGGCGCGGGTTAGTGTCAGCGTACGGGTTAGGATTAGGGGACGGGTGAGGGTCAGGCTTCGGGGAAGGGTTAGGGTTAGGGTTCGGGCTAGGGTTAGGGTTTGGGGACGGGGACGGTTTAGGATCCAGGTGAGGGTGCGACAACGCTTTAGGGGGAGCGTATGTGTGAGGGCGCGGGTTAGTGTCAGCGTACGGGTTAGGATTAGGGGACGGGTGAGGGTCAGGCTTCGGGGAAGAGTTAGGGTTAGGGTTCGGGCTAGGGTTAGGGTTAGGGGACGGGGATGGTTTAGGGTCCAGGTGAGGGTACGACAACGCTTTGGGGGAGCGTACGTGTGAGGGTGTGGGTTAGTGTCAGCGTACGGGTTAGGATTAGGGGACGGGTGTTGGTCAGGCTTCGGGGAAGGGTTAGGGTTAGGGTTCGGGCTAGGGTTAGGGTTAGGGGACGGGGACGGTTTAGGGTCCAGGTGAGGGTATGACAACGCTTTAGGGGGAGCGTACGTGTGAGGGCGCAGGTTAGTGTCAGCGTACGGGTTAGGATTAGGGGACGGGTGAGGGTCAGGCTTCGGGAAAGGGTTAGGGTTAGGGTTCGGGCTAGGGTTAGGGTTAGGGGACGGGGACGGTTTAGGGTCCAGGTGAGGGTACGACAACACTTTAGGGGGAGCGTACGTGTGAGGGCACGGGTTAGTGTCAGCGTACGGGTTAGGATTAGGGGACGGGTGAGTGTCAGCCTTCGGGGAAGGTTTAGGGTTAGGGTTCGGTCTAGGGTTAGGTTTAGGGGACGGGGACGGTTTAGGGTCCAGGTGAGGGTACGACAACGCTTTAGGGGGAGCGTACGTGTGAGGGCGCGGGTTAGTGTCAGCGTACGGGTTAGGATTAGGGGACTGGTGAGGGTCAGGCTTAGGGGAAGTGTTAGGGTTAGGGTTCGGGCTAGGGTTAGGGTTAGGGGACGGGGAAGGTTTAGGGTCCAGGTGAGGGTACGACAACGCTTTACGGGGAGCGTACGTGTGAGGGCGCGGGTTAGTGTCAGCGTACGGGTTAGGATTAGGGGACGGGTGAGGGTCAGGCTTCGGGGAAGTGTTAGGGTTAGGGTTCGGGCTAGGGTTAGGGTTAGGGGACGGGGAAGGTTTAGGGTCCAGGTGAGGGTACGACAACGCTTTACGGGGAGCGTACGTGTGAGGGCGCGGGTTAGTGTCAGCGTACGGGTTAGGATTAGGGGACGAGTGAGGGTCAGGCTTCGGGGAAGGGTTAGGGTTAGGGTTCGGGCTAGGGTTAGGGTTAGGGGACGGGGACGGTTTAGGGTCCAGGTGAGGGTACGACAACGCTTTAGGGGGAGCGTACGTGTGAGGGCACGGGTTAGTGTCAGCGTACGGGTTAGGATTAGGGGACGGGTGAGGGTCAGGCTTCGGGGAAGGGTTAGGGTTAGGGTTCGGGCTAGGGTTAGGGTTAGGGGACGGGGACGGTTTAGGGTCCAGGTGAGGGTACGACAACGCTTTAGGGGGAGCATACGTGTGAGGGCGCGGGTTAGTGTCAGCGTACGGATTAGGATTAGGGGACGGGTGAGGGTCAGGCTTCGGGGAAGGGTTAGCGTTAGGGTTCGGGCTAGGGTTAGGGTTAGGGGACGGGGACGATTTAGGGTCCATTTGAGGGTACGACAACGCTTTAGGGGGAGTGTATGTGTGAGGGCGCGGGTTAGTGTCAGCGTACGGGTTAGGATTAGGGGACGGGTGAGGGTCAGGCTTCGGGGAAGTGTTAGGGTTAGGGTTCGGGCTAGGGTTAGGGTTAGGGGACGGGGACGGTTTAGGGTCCAGGTGAGGGTACGACAACGCTTTAGGGGGAGCGTACGTGTGAGGGCGCGGATTAGTGTCAGCGTACGGGTTAGGATTAGGGGACGGGTGAGGGTCAGGCTTCGGGGAAGCGTTAGGGTTAGGGTTCGGGCTAGGGTTAGGGTTAGGGGACGGGGACGGTTTAGGGTCCAGGTGAGGGTACGACAACGCTTTAGGGGGAGCGTACGTGTGAGGGCGCGGGTTAGTGTCAGCGTACGGGTTAGGATTAGGGGACGGGTGAGGGTCAGGCTTCGGGGAAGGGTTAGGGTTAGGGTTCGGGCTAGGGTTAGGGTTAGGGGACGGGGACGGTTTAGGGTCCAGGTGAGGGTACGACAACGCTTTAGGGGGAGCGTACGTGTGAGGGCGCGGGTTAGTGTCAGCGTACGGGTTAGGATTAGGGGACGGGTGAGGGTCAGGCTTCGGGGAAGGGTTAGGGTTAGGGTTCGGGCTAGGGTTAGGGTTAGGGGACGGGGACGGTTTAGGGTCCAGGTGAGGGTACGACAACGCTTTAGGGGGAGCGTACGTGTGAGGGCGCGGGTTAGTGTCAGCGTACGGGTTAGGATTAGGGGACGGGTGAGGGTCAGGCTTCGGGGAAGGGTTAGGGTTAGGGTTCGGGCTAGGGTTAGGGTTAGGGGACGGGGACGGTTTAGGGTCCAGGTGAGGGTACGACAACGCTTTAGGGGGAGCGTACGTGTGAGGGCGTGGGTTAGTGTCAGCGTACGGGTTAGGATTAGGGGACGGGTGAGGGTCAGGCTTCGGGGAAGGGTTAGGGTTAGGGTTCGGGCTAGGGTTAGGGTTAGGGGACGGGGACGGTTTAGGGTCCAGGTGAGGGTACGACAACGCTTTAGGGGGAGCGTACGTGTGAGGGCGCGGGTTAGTGTCAGCGTACGGGTTAGGATTAGGGGACGGGTGAGGGTCAGGCTTCGGGGAAGGGTTAGGGTTAGGGTTCGGGCTAGGGTTAGGGTTAGGGGACGTGGACGGTTTAGGGTCCAGGTGAGGGTAGGACAACGCTTTAGGGGGAGCGTACGTGTGAGGGCGCGGGTTAGTGTCAGCGTACGGGTTAGGATTAGGGGACGGGTGAGGGTCAGGCTTGGGGAAGGGTTAGGGTTAGGGTTCGGGCTAGGGTTAGGGTTAGGGGACGGGGACGGTTTAGGGTCCAGGTGAGGGTACGACAACGCTTTAGGGGGAGCGTACGTGTGAGGGCGCGGGTTAGTGTCAGCGTACGGGTTAGGATTAGGGGACGGGTGAGGGTCAGGCTTCGGGGAAGGGTTAGGGTTAGGGTTCGGTCTAGGGTTAGGGTTAGGGGACGGGGAAGGTTTAGGGTCCAGGTGAGGGTACGACAACGCTTTAGGGGGAGCGTACGTGTGAGGGCGCGGGTTAGTGTCAGCGTACGGGTTAGGATTAGGGGACGGGTGAGGGTCAGGCTTCGGGGAAGGGTTAGGGTTAGGGTTCGGGCTAGGGTTAGGGTTAGGGGACGGGGACGGTTTAGGGTCCAGGTGAGGGTACGACAACGCTTTAGGGGGAGCGTACGTGTGAGGGCGCGGGTTAGTGTCAGCGTACGGGTTAGGATTAGGGGACGGGTGAGGGTCAGGCTTCGGGGAAGGGTTAGGGTTAGGGTTCGGGCTAGGGTTAGGGTTAGGGGACGGGGACAGTTTAGGGTCCAGGTGAGGGTAGGACAACGCTTTAGGGGGAGCGTACGTGTGAGGGCACGGGTTAGTGTCAGCGTACGGGTTAGGATTAGGGGACGGGTGAGGGTCAGGCTTGGGGAAGGGTTAGGGTTAGGGTTCGGGCTAGGGTTAGGGTTAGGGGACGGGGACGGTTTAGGGTCCAGGTGAGGGTACGACAACGCTTTAGAGGGAGCGTACGTGTGAGGGCGCGGGTTAGTGTCAGCGTACGGGTTAGGATTAGGGGACGGGTGAGGGTCAGGCTTCGGGGAAGGGTTAGGGTTAGGGTTCGGTCTAGGGTTAGGGTTAGGGGACGGGGAAGGTTTAGGGTCCAGGTGAGGGTACGACAACGCTTTAGGGGGAGCGTACGTGTGAGGGCGCGGGTTAGTGTCAGCGTACGGGTTAGGATTAGGGGACGGGTGAGGGTCAGGCTTCGGGGAAGGGTTAGGGTTAGGGTTCGGGCTAGGGTTAGGGTTAGGGGACGGGGACGGTTTAGGGTCCAGGTGAGGGTACGACAACGCTTTAGGGGGAGCGTACGTGTGAGGGCGCGGGTTAGTGTCAGCGAACGGGTTAGGATTAGGGGACGGGTGAGGGTCAGGCTTCGGGGAAGGGTTAGGGTTAGGGTTCGGGCTAGGGTTAGGGTTAGGGGACGGGGACGGTTTAGGGTCCAGGTGAGGGTACGACAACGCTTTAGGGGGAGCGTACGTGTGAGGGCGCGGGTTAGTGTCAGCGTACGGGTTAGGATTAGGGGACGGGTGAGGGTCAGGCTTCGGGGAAGGGTTAGGGTTAGGGTTCGGGCTAGGGTTAGGGTTAGGGGACGGGGACGGTTTAGGGTCCAGGTGAGGGTACGACAACGCTTTAGGGGGAGCGTACGTGTGAGGGCGCGGGTTAGTGTCAGCGTACGGGTTAGGATTAGGGGACGGGTGAGGGTCAGGCTTCGGGGAAGGGTTAGGGTTAGGGTTCGGGCTAGGGTTAGGGTTAGGGGACGGGGACGGTTTAGGGTCCAGGTGAGGGTACGACAACGCTTTAGGGGGAGCGTACGTGTGAGGGCGCGGGTTAGTGTCAGCGTACGGGTTAGGATTAGGGGACGGGTGAGGGTCAGGCTTGTGGAAGGGTTAGGGTTAGGGTTCGGGCTAGGGTTAGGGTTAGGGGACGGGGACGGTTTAGGGTCCAGGTGAGGGTACGACAACGCTTTAGGGGGAGCGTACGTGTGAGGGCGCGGGTTAGTGTCAGCGTACGGGTTAGGATTAGGGGACGGGTGAGGGTCAGGCTTCGGGGAAGGGTTAGGGTTAGGGTTCGGTCTAGGGTTAGGGTTAGGGGACGGGGAAGGTTTAGGGTCCAGGTGAGGGTACGACAACGCTTTAGGGGGAGCGTACATGTGAGGGGGCGGGTTAGTGTCAGCGTACGTGTTAGGATTAGGGGACGGGTGAGGGTCAGGCTTCGGGGAAGGGTTAGGGTTAGGGTTCGGGCTAGGGTTAGCGTTAGGGGACGGGGACGGTTTAGGGTCCAGGTGAGGGTACGACAACGCTTTAGGGGGAGCGTACGTGTGAGGGCGCGGGTTAGTGTCAGCGTACGGGTTAGGATTAGGGGACGGGTGAGGGTCAGGCTTCGGGGAAGGGTTAGGGTTAGGGTTCGGGCTAGGGTTAGGGTTAGGGGACGGGGACGGTTTAGGGTCCAGGTGAGGGTACGACAACGCTTTAGGGGGAGCGTACGTGTGAGGGCGCGGGTTAGTGTCAGCGTACGGGTTAGGATTAGGGGACGGGTGAGGGTCAGGCTTCGGGGAAGGGTTAGGGTTAGGGTTCGGGCTAGGGTTAGGGTTAGGGGACGGGGACGGTTTAGGGTCCAGGTGAGGGTACGACAACGCTTTAGGGGGAGCGTACGTTTGAGGGCGCCTGTTAGTGTCAGCGTACGGGTTAGGATTAGGGGACGGGTGAGGGTCAGGCTTCGGGGAAGGGTTAGTGTTAGGGTTCGGGATAGGGTTAGGGTTAGGGGACGGGGACGGTTTAGGGTCCAGGTGAGTGTACGACAACGCTTTAGGGGGAGCGTACGTGTGAGGGCGCGGGTTAGTGTCAGCGTACGGGTTAGGATTAGGGGACGGGTGAGGGTCAGGTTTCGGGGAAGGGTTAGGGTTAGGGTTCGGGCTAGGGTTAGGGTTAGGGGACGGGGACGGTTTAGGGTCCAGGTGAGGGTACGACAACGCTTTAGGGGGAGCGTACGTGTGAGGGCGCGGGTTAGTGTCAGCGTACGGGTTAGGATTAGGGGACGGGTGAGGGTCAGGCTTCGGGGAAGGGTTAGGGTTAGGGTTCGGGCTAGGGTTAGGGTTAGGGGACGGGGACGGTTTAGGGTCCAGGTGAGGGTACGACAACGCTTTAGGGGTGGGTACGTGTGAGGAAGCGGGTTAGTGTCAGCGTACGGGTTAGGATTAGGGGACGGGTGAGGGTCAGGTTTCGGGGAAGGTTTAGGGTTAGGGTTCGGGCTAGGGTTAGGGTTAGGGGACGGGGACGGTTTAGGTTCCAGGTGAGGGTACGAGAATGCTTTAGGGGGAGCGTACATGTGAGGGCGCGGGTTAGTGTCAGCGTACGGGTTAGGATTAGGGGACAGATGAGGGTCAGGCTTCGGGGAAGTTTTAGGGTTAGGGTTCGGGCTAGGGTTAGGGTTAGGGGACGGGGACGGTTTAGGGTCCAGGTGAGGGTACGACAATGCTTAAGGGGGAGCGTACCTGTGAGGGCGTGGGTTAGTGTCAGCGTACGGGTTAGGATTAGGGGACGGGTGAGGGTCAGGCTTCGGAGAAGGGTTAGGGTTAGGGTTCGGGCTAGGGTTAGGGTTAGGGGACGGGGACGGTTTAGGGTCCAGGTGAGGGTACGACAACGCTTTAGGGGGAGCGTACGTGTGAGGGCGCGGGTTAGTGTCAGCGTACGGGTTACGATTAGGGGACGGGTGAGGGTCAGGCTTCGGGGAAGGGTTAGGGTTAGGGTTCGGGCTAGGGTTAGGGTTAGGGGACGGGTACGGTTTAGGGTCCAGGTGAGGGTACGACAACGCTTTAGGGGGAGCGTACGTGTGAGGGCGCGGGTTAGTGTCAGCGTACGGGTTAGGATTAGGGGACGGGTGAGGGTCAGGCTTCGGGGAAGGGTTAGGGTTAGGGTTCGGGCTAGGGTTAGGGTTAGGGGACGGGGACGGTTTAGGGTCCAGGTGAGGGTACGACAACGCTTTAGGGGGAGCGTATGTGTGAGGGCGCGGGTTAGTGTCAGCGTACGGGTTAGGATTAGGGGACGGGTGAGGGTCAGGCTTCGGGGAAGGGTTAGGGTTAGGGTTCGGGCTAGGGTTAGGTTTAGGGGACGGGGACGGTTTAGGGTCCAGGTGAGGGTACGACAACGCTTTAGGGGGAGCGTAGGTGTGAGGGCGCAGGTTAGTGTCAGCGTACGGGTTAGGATTAGGGGACGGGTGAGGGTCAGGCTTCGGGGAAGGGTTAGGGTTAGGGTTCGGGCTAGGGTTAGGTTTAGGGGACGGGGACGGTTTAGGGTCCAGGTGAGGGTACGACAACACTTTAGGGGGAGCGTACGTGTGAGGGCGCGGGTTAGTGTCAGCGAACGGGTTAGGATTAGGGGACGGGTGAGGGTCAGGCTTCGGGGAAGGGTTAGGGTTAGGGTTCGGGCTAGGGTTAGGGTTAGGGGACGGGGACGGTTTAGGGTCCAGGTGAGGGTACGACAACGCTTTAGGGGGAGCGTACGTGTGAGGGCGCGGGTTAGTGTCAGCGTACGGGTTAGGATTAGGGGACGGGTGAGGGTCAGGCTTCGGGGAAGGGTTAGGGTTAGGGTTCGGGCTAGGGTTAGGGTTAGGGGACGGGGACGGTTTAGGGTCCAGGTGAGGGTACGACAACGCTTTAGGGGGAGCGTACGTGTGAGGGCGCGGGTTAGTGTCAGCGTACGGGTTAGGATTAGGGGACGGGTGAGGGTCAGGCTTCGGGGAAGGGTTAGGGTTAGGGTTCGGGCTAGGGTTAGGGTTAGGGGACGGGGACGGTTTAGGGTCCAGGTGAGGGTACGACAACGCTTTAGGGGGAGCGTACGTGTGAGGGCGCGGGTTAGTGTCAGCGTACGGGTTAGGATTAGGGGACGGGTGAGGGTCAGGCTTGTGGAAGGGTTAGGGTTAGGGTTCGGGCTAGGGTTAGGGTTAGGGGACGGGGACGGTTTAGGGTCCAGGTGAGGGTACGACAACGCTTTAGGGGGAGCGTACGTGTGAGGGCGCGGGTTAGTGTCAGCGTACGGGTTAGGATTAGGGGACGGGTGAGGGTCAGGCTTCGGGGAAGGGTTAGGGTTAGGGTTCGGTCTAGGGTTAGGGTTAGGGGACGGGGAAGGTTTAGGGTCCAGGTGAGCGTACGACAACGCTTTAGGGGGAGCGTACATGTGAGGGGGCGGGTTAGTGTCAGCGTACGTGTTAGGATTAGGGGACGGGTGAGGGTCAGGCTTCGGGGAAGGGTTAGGGTTAGGGTTCGGGCTAGGGTTAGCGTTAGGGGACGGGGACGGTTTAGGGTCCAGGTGAGGGTACGACAACGCTTTAGGGGGAGCGTACGTGTGAGGGCGCGGGTTAGTGTCAGCGTACGGGTTAGGATTAGGGGACGGGTGAGGGTCAGGCTTCGGGGAAGGGTTAGGGTTAGGGTTCGGGCTAGGGTTAGGGTTAGGGGACGGGGACGGTTTAGGGTCCAGGTGAGGGTACGACAACGCTTTAGGGGGAGCGTACGTGTGAGGGCGCGGGTTAGTGTCAGCGTACGGGTTAGGATTAGGGGACGGGTGAGGGTCAGGCTTCGGGGAAGGGTTAGGGTTAGGGTTCGGGCTAGGGTTAGGGTTAGGGGACGGGGACGGTTTAGGGTCCAGGTGAGGGTACGACAACGCTTTAGGGGGAGCGTACGTTTGAGGGCGCCTGTTAGTGTCAGCGTACGGGTTAGGATTAGGGGACGGGTGAGGGTCAGGCTTCGGGGAAGGGTTAGTGTTAGGGTTCGGGATAGGGTTAGGGTTAGGGGACGGGGACGGTTTAGGGTCCAGGTGAGTGTACGACAACGCTTTAGGGGGAGCGTACGTGTGAGGGCGCGGGTTAGTGTCAGCGTACGGGTTAGGATTAGGGGACGGGTGAGGGTCAGGCTTCGGGGAAGGGTTAGGGTTAGGGTTCGGGCTAGGGTTAGGGTTAGGGGACGGGTACGGTTTAGGGTCCAGGTGAGGGTACGACAACGCTTTAGGGGGAGCGTACGTGTGAGGGCGCGGGTTTGTGTCAGCGTACGGGTTAGGATTAGGGGACGGGTGAGGGTCAGGCTTCGGGGAAGGGTTAGGGTTAGGGTTCGGGCTAGGGTTAGGGTTAGGGGACGGGGACGGTTTAGGGTCCAGGTGAGGGTACGACAACGCTTTAGGGGTGGGTACGTGTGAGGACGCGGGTTAGTGTCAGCGTACGGGTTAGGATTAGGGGACGGGTGAGGGTCAGGTTTCGGGGAAGGTTTAGGGTTAGGGTTCGGGCTAGGGTTAGGGTTAGGGCACGGGGACGGTTTAGGTTCCAGGTGAGGGTACGAGAACGCTTTAGGGGGAGCGTACATGTGAGGGCGCGGGTTAGTGTCAGCGTACGGGTTAGGATTAGGGGACAGATGAGGGTCAGGCTTCGGGGAAGTTTTAGGGTTAGGCTTCGGGCTAGGGTTAGGGTTAGGGGACGGGGACGGTTTAGGGTCCAGGTGAGGGTACGACAATGCTTAAGGGGGAGCGTACCTGTGAGGGCGTGGGTTAGTGTCAGCGTACGGGTTAGGATTAGGGGACGGGTGAGGGTCAGGCTTCGGAGAAGGGTTAGGGTTAGGGTTCGGGCTAGGGTTAGGGTTAGGGGACGGGGACGGTTTAGGGTCCAGGTGAGGGTACGACAACGCTTTAGGGGGAGCGTACGTGTGAGGGCGCGGGTTAGTGTCAGCGTACGGGTTACGATTAGGGGACGGGTGAGGGTCAGGCTTCGGGGAAGGGTTAGGGTTAGGGTTCGGGCTAGGGTTAGGGTTAGGGGACGGGTACGGTTTAGGGTCCAGGTGAGGGTACGACAACGCTTTAGGGGGAGCGTACGTGTGAGGGCGCGGGTTAGTGTCAGCGTACGGGTTAGGATTAGGGGACGGGTGAGGGTCAGGCTTCGGGGAAGGGTTAGGGTTAGGGTTCGGGCTAGGGTTAGGGTTAGGGGACGGGGACGGTTTAGGGTCCAGGTGAGGGTACGACAACGCTTTAGGGGGAGGGTACGTGTGAGGACGCGGGTTAGTGTCAGCGTACGGGTTAGGATTAGGGGACGGGTGAGGGTCAGGTTTCGGGGAAGGGTTAGGGTTAGGGTTCGGGCTAGGGTTAGGGTTAGGGGACGGGGACGGTTTAGGTTCCAGGTGAGGGTACGACAACGCTTTAGGGGGAGCGTACGTGTGAGGGCGCGGGTTAGTGTCAGCGTACGGGTTAGGATTAGGGGACGGGTGAGGGTCAGGCTTCGGAGAAGGGTTAGGGTTATTGTTCGGGCTAGGGTTAGGGTTAGGGGATGGGGATGGTTTAGGGTCCAGGTGAGGGTACGACAAAGCTTTAGGGGGAGCGTACGTGTGAGGGCGCGGGATAGTGTCAGCGTACGGGTTAGGATTAGGGGACGGGTGAGGGTCAGGTTTCGGGGAAGGGTTAGGGTTAGGGTTCGGGCTAGGGTTAGGGTTAGGGGACGGGGACGGTTTAGGGTCCAGGTGAGGGTACGACAACGCTTTAGGGGGAGCGTATGTGTGAGGGCGCGGGTTAGTGTCAGCGTACGGGTTAGGATTAGGGGACGGGTGAGGGTCAGGCTTCGGGGAAGGGTTAGGGTTAGGGTTCGGGCTAGGGTTAGGGTTAGGGGACGGGGACGGTTTAGGGTCCAGGTGAGGGTACGACAACGCTTTAGGGGGAGCGTACGTGTGAGGGCGCGGGTTAGTGTCAGCGTACGGGTTAGGATTAGGGGACGGGTGAGGGTCAGGCTTCGGGGAAGGGTTAGGGTTAGGATTCGGGCTAGCGTTAGGGTTAGGGGACGGGGACGGTTTAGGGTCCAGGTGAGGGTACGACAACGCTTTAGGGGGAGCGTACGTGTGAGGGCGCGGGTTAGTGTCAGCGTACGGGTTAGGATTAGGGGACGGGTGAGGGTCAGGCTTCGGGGAAGGGTTAGGGTTAGGATTCGGGCTAGGGTTAGGGTTAGGGGACGGGGACGGTTTAGGGTCCAGGTGAGGGTACGACAACGCTTTAGGGGGAGCGTACGTGTGAGGGCGCGGGTTAGTGTCAGCGTACGGGTTAGGATTAGGGGACGGGTGAGGGTCAGGTTTTGGGGAAGGGATAGGGTTAGGGTTCGGGTTAGGGTTAGGGGACGGGGACGGTTTAGGGTCCAGGTGAGGGTACGACAACGCTTTAGGGGGAGCGTACGTGTGAGGGCACGGGTTAGTGTCAGCATATGCGTTAGGTTTAGGGGACGGTTGTTGGTCAGGCTTCGGGGAAGTGTTAGGGTTATGGTTCGGGCTAGGGTTAGGGTTAGGGGACGGGGACGGTTTAGGGTCCAGGTGAGGGCACGACAACGCTTTAGGGGGAGCGTACGAGTGAGGGCGCGGGTTAGTGTCAGCGTACGGTTTAGGATTAGGGGACGGGTGAGGGTTAGGTTTCGGGGAAGGGTTAGGGTTAGGGTTCGGGCTAAGGTTAGGGTTAGGGGACAGGGTCGGTTTAGGGTCCAGGTGAGGGTACGACAACGCTTTAGTGGGAGCGTACGTCGGAGGGCGCGGGTTAGTGTCAGTGTACGGGTTAGGATTAGGGGACGGGTGAGGGTCAGGCTTCGGGGAAGGGTTAGGGTTAGGGTTCGGGCTAGGGTTAGGGTTAGGGGACGGGGACGGTTTAGGGTCCAGGTGAGGGTACGACAACCCTTTAGGGGGAGGGTACGTGTGAGGACGCGGGTTAGTGTCAGCGTACGGGTTAGGATTAGGGGACGGGTGAGGGTCAGGTTTCGGGGAAGGGTTAGGGTTAGGGTTCGGGCTAGGGTTAGGGTTAGGGGACGGGGACGGTTTAGGGTCCAGGTGAGGGTACGACAACACTTTAGGGGGAGCGTACGTGTGAGGGCGCGGGTTAGTGTCAGCGTACGGGTTAGGATTAGGGGACAGTTGAGGGTCAGGCTTCGGGGAAGGGTTAGGGTTAGGGTTCGGGCTAGGGTTAGGGTTAGGGGACGGGGACGGTTTAGGGTCCAGGTGAGGTTACGACAACGCTTTAGGGGGAGCGTACGTGTGAGGGCGTGGGTTAGTGTCAGCGTACGGGTTAGGATTAGGGGACGGGTGAGGGTCAGGCTTCGGAGAAGTGTTAGGGTTAGGGTTCGGGCTATGGTTAGGGTTAGGGGATGGGGATGGTTTAGGGTCCAGGTGAGGGTACGACAACGCTTTAGGGGGAGCGTACGTGTGAGGGCACGGGTTAGTGTCAGCATACGCGTTAGGATTAGGGGACGGGTGTTGGTCAGGCTTCGGGGAAGGGTTAGGGTTATGGTTCGGGCTAGGGTTAGGGTTAGGGGACGGGGACGGTTTAGGGTCCAGGTGAGGGTATGACAACGCTTTAGGGGGAGCGTACGTGTGAGGGCGCGGGTTAGTGTCAGCGTACGGGTTAGGATTAGGGGACGGGTGAGGGTCAGGCTTCTGAGAAGGGTTAGGGTTAGGGTTCGGGCTAGGGTTAGGGTTAGGGGACGGGGACGGTTTAGGGTCCAGGTGAGGGCACGACAACGCTTTAGGGGGAGCGTACGTGTGAGGGCGTGGGTTAGTGTCAGCGTACGGGTTAGGATTAGGGGACGGGTGAGGGTTAGGTTTCGGGGAAGGGTTAGGGTTAAGGTTCGGGCTAAGGTTAGAGGTAGGGGACGGGGACGGTTTAGGGTCCAGGTGAGGGCACGACAACGCTTTAGGGGGAGCGTACGAGTGAGGGCGCGGGTTAGTGTCAGCGTACGGGTTAGGATTCGGGGACGGGTGAGGGTCAGGCTTCGGGGAAGGGTTAGGGTTAGGGTTCGGGCTAGGGTTAGGGGACGGGGAAGGTTTAGGGTCCAGGTGAGGGTACGACAACGCTTTAGGGGGAGGGTACGTGTGAAGGCGCGGGTTAGTGTCAGCGTACGGGTTAGGATTAGGGGATGTGTGAGGGTCAGGCTTCGGGGAAGGGTTAGGGTTAGGGTTCGGGCTTGGGTTAGGTTTAGGGGACGGGGACGGTTTAGGGTCCAGGTGAGGGTACGACAATGCTTTAGGGGGAGCGTACGTGTGAGGGCGCGGGTTAGTGTCAGCGTACGGGTTAGGATTAGGGGACGGGTGAGGGTCAGGCTTCGGGGAAGGGTTAGGGTTAGGGTTCGGGCTAGGGTTAGGGTTAGGGGACGGGGACGGTTTAGGGTCCAGGTGAGGGTACGACAACGCTTTAGGGGGAGCGTACATGTGAGGGCGCGGGTTAGTGTCAGCGTACGGGTTAGGATTAGGGGACGGGTGAGGGTCAGGCTTCGGGGAAGGGTTAGGGTTAGGGTTCGGGCTAGGGTTAGGGTTAGGGGACGGGGACGGTTTAGGGTCCAGGTGATGGTACGACAACACTTTAGGGGGAGCGTACGTGTGAGGGCGCGGGTTAGTGTCAGCGTACGGGTTAGGATTAGGGGACGGGTGAGGGTCAGGCTTCGGGGAAGGGTTAGGGTTAGGGTTCGGTCTAGGGTTAGGGTTAAGGGACGGGGAAGGTTAAGGGTCCAGGTGAGGGTACGACAACGCTTTAGGGGGAGCGTACGTGTGATGGCGCGGGTTAGTGTCAGCGTACGGGTTAGGATTAGGGGACGGGTGAGGGTCAGGCTTCGGGGAAGGGTTAGGGTTAGGGTTCGGGCTAGGGTTAGGGTTAGGGGACGGGGAAGGTTTAGGGTCCATGTGAGGGTACGACAACGCTTTAGGGGGAGCGTACGTGTGAGGGCGCGGGTTAGTGTCAGCGTACAGGTTAGGATTAGGGGACGGGTGAGGGTCAGGCTTCGGGGAAGGGTTAGGGTTAGGGTACGGGCTAGGGTTAGGGTTAGGGGACGGGGACGGTTTAGGGTCCAGGTGAGGGTACGACAACGCTTTAGGGGGAGCGTACGTGTGAGGGCGCGGGTTAGTGTCAGCGTACGGGTTAGGATTAGGGGACGGGTGAGGGTCAGGCTTCGGTGAAGGGTTAGGGTTAGGGTTCGGGCTAGGGTTAGGGTTAGGGGACGGGGACAGTTTAGGGTCCAGGTGAGGGTAGGACAACGCTTTAAGGGGAGTGTATGTGTGAGGGCGCGGGTTAGTGTCAGCGTACGGGTTAGGATTAGGGGACGGGTGAGGGTCAGGCTTCGGGGAAGGGTTAGGGTTATGGTTCGGGCTAGGGTTAGGGTTAGGGGACGGGGACGGTTTAGGGTCCAGGTGAGGGTACGACAACGCTTTAGAGGGAGCGTACGTGTGAGGGCGCGGGTTAGTGTCAGCGTACGGGTTAGGATTAGGGGACGGGTGAGGGTCAGGCTTCGGGGAAGGGTTAGGGTTAGGGTTCGGGCTAGGGTTAGGGGACGGGGAAGGTTTAGGGTCCAGGTGAGGGTACGACAACGCTTTAGGGGGAGGGTACGTGTGAAGGCGCGGGTTAGTGTCAGCGTACGGGTTAGGATTAGGGGATGTGTGAGGGTCAGGCTTCGGGGAAGGGTTAGGGTTAGGGTTCGGGCTAGGGTTAGGTTTAGGGGACGGGGACGGTTTAGGGTCCAGGTGAGGGTACGACAACGCTTTAGGGGGAGCGTACGTGTGAGGGCGCGGGTTAGTGTCAGCGTACGGGTTAGGATTAGGGGACGGGTGAGGGTCAGGCTTCGGGGAAGGGTTAGGGTTAGGGTTCGGGCTAGGGTTAGGGTTAGGGGACGGGGACGGTTTAGGGTCCAGGTGAGGGTACGACAACGCTTTAGGGGGAGCGTACGTGTGAGGGCGCGGGTTAGTGTCAGCGTACGGGTTAGGATTAGGGGACGGGTGAGGGTCCGGCTTCGGGGAAGGGTTAGGGTTAGGGTTTGGGCTAGGTTTAGGGTTAGGGGACGGGGACGGTTTAGGGTCCAGTTGAGGGTACGACAACGCTTTAGGGGGAGCGTACATGTGAGGGCGCGGGTTAGTGTCAGCGTACGGGTTAGAATTAGGGGACGGGTGAGGGTCAGGCTTCGGGGAAGGGTTAGGGTTAGGGTTCGGGCTAGGGTTAGGGTTAGGGGACGGGGACGGTTTAGGGTCCAGGTGAGGGTACGACAACGCTTTAGGGGGAGCGTACGTGTGAGGGCGCGGGTTAGTGTCAGCGTACGGGTTAGGATTAGGGGACGGGTGAGGGTCAGGCTTCGGGGAAGGGTTAGGGTTAGGGTTCGGGCTAGGGTTAGGGTTAGGGGACGGGGACGGTTTAGGGTCCAGGTGAGGGTACGACAATGCTTTAGGGAGAGCGTACGTGTGAGGGCGCGGGTTAGTGTCAGCGTACGGGTTAGGATTAGGGGACGGGTTAGTGTCAGGCTTCGGGGAAGGGTTAGGGTTAGGGTTCGGGCTAGGGTTAGGGTTAGGGGACGGGGGCGGTTTAGGGTCCAGGTGAGGGTACGACAACGCTTTAGGGGGAGCGTACGTGTGAGGGCGCGGGTTAGTGTCAGCGTACGGGTTAGGATTAGGGGACGTGTGAGGGTCAAGCTTCGGGGAAGGGTTAGGGTTAGGGTTCGGGCTAGGGTTAGGGTTAGGGGACGGGGACGGTTTAGGGTCCAGGTGAGGGTACGACAACGCTTTAGGGGGAGGGTACGTGTGAGGACGCGGGTTAGTGTCAGCGTACGGGTTAGGATTAGGGGACGGGTGAGGGTCAGACTTCGGGGAATGGTTAGGGT
The DNA here is from genome assembly GCF_963455315.2 of Globicephala melas. NCBI lineage: Eukaryota > Metazoa > Chordata > Mammalia > Artiodactyla > Delphinidae > Globicephala > Globicephala melas. The sequence goes on from NW_027207395.1 coordinate 400,942, forward strand.
TAGGGTTCGGGCTAGGGTTAGGGTTAGGGGACGGGGACGGTGTAGGGTCTAGGTGAGGGTACGACAACGCTTTAGGGGGAGCATACATGTGAGGGCGCGGGTTAGTGTCAGCGTACGGGTTAGGATTAGGGGACGGATGAGGGTCAGGCTTCGGGGAAGGGTTAGGGTTAGGGTTCGGGCTAGGTTTAGGGTTAGGGGACGGGGACGGTTTAGGGTCCAGGTGAGGGTACGACAACGCTTTAGTGGGAGGGTACGTGTGAGGACGCGGGTTAGTGTCAGCGTACGGGTTAGGATTAGGGGACGGGTGAGGGTCAGGCTTCGGGGAATGGTTAGGGTTAGGGTTCGGGCTAGGTTTAGGGTTAGGGGACGGGGACGGTGTAGGGTCTAGGTGAGGGTACGACAACGCTTTAGGGGGAGCATACATGTGAGGGCGCGGGTTAGTGTCAGCGTACGGGTTAGGATTAGGGGACGGGTGAGGGTCAGGCTTCGGGGAAGGGTTAGGGTTAGGGTTCGGGCTAGGGTTAGGGTTAGGGGACGGGGACGGTTTAGGGTCCAGGTGAGGGTACGACAACGCTTTAGGGGGAGCGTACGTGTGAGGGCACGGGTTAGTGTCAGCGTACGGGTTAGGATTAGGGGACGGGTGAGGGTCAGGCTTCGGGGAAGGGTTAGGGTTAGGGTTCGGGCTAGGGTTAGGGTTAGGGGACGGGGACGGTTTAGGGTCCAGGTGAGGGTACGACAACGCTTTAGGGGGAGCATACGTGTGAGGGCGCGGGTTAGTGTCAGCGTACGGATTAGGATTAGGGGACGGGTGAGGGTCAGGCTTCGGGGAAGGGTTAGCGTTAGGGTTCGGGCTAGGGTTAGGGTTAGGGGACGGGGACGGTTTAGGGTCCAGTTGAGGGTACGACAACGCTTTAGGGGGAGTGTATGTGTGAGGGCGCGGGTTAGTGTCAGCGTACGGGTTAGGATTAGGGGACGGGTGAGGGTCAGGCTTCGGGGAAGGGTTAGGGTTAGGGTTCGGGCTAGGGTTAGGGTTAGGGGACGGGGACGGTTTATGGTCCAGGTGAGGGTACGACAACGCTTTAGGGGGAGCGTACGTGTGAGGGCGCGGATTAGTGTCAGCGTACGGGTTAGGATTAGGGGACGGGTGAGGGTCAGGCTTCGGGGAAGCGTTAGGGTTAGGGTTCGGGCTAGGGTTAGGGTTAGGGGACGGGGACGGTTTAGGGTACAGGTGAGGGTACGACAACGCTTTAGGGGGAGCGTACGTGTGAGGGCGCGGGTTAGTGTCAGCGTACGGGTTAGGATTAGGGGATGTGTGAGGGTCAGGCTTCGGGGAAGGGTTAGGGTTAGGGTTCGGGCTAGGTTTAGGGTTAGGGGACGGGGACGGTGTAGGATCCAGGTGAGGGTGCGACAACGCTTTAGGGGGAGCATACATGTGAGGGCGCGGGTTAGTGTCAGCGTACGGGTTAGGATTAGGGGACGGGTGAGGGTCAGGCTTCGGGGAAGGGTTAGGGTTAGGGTTCGGGCTAGGGTTAGGGTTAGGGGACGGGGACGGTTTAGGGTCCAGGTGAGGGTACGACAACGCTTTAGGGGGAGCGTACTTGTGAGGGCGCGGGTTAGTGTCAGCGTACGGGTTAGGATTAGGGGACGGGTGAGGGTCAGGCTTCGGGGAAGGGTAAGGGTTAGGGTTCGGGCTAGGGTTAGGGTTTGGGGACGGGGACGGTTTAGGATCCAGGTGAGGGTGCGACAACGCTTTAGGGGGAGCGTATGTGTGAGGGCGCGGGTTAGTGTCAGCGTACGGGTTAGGATTAGGGGACGGGTGAGGGTCAGGCTTCGGGGAAGAGTTAGGGTTAGGGTTCGGGCTAGGGTTAGGGTTAGGGGACGGGGATGGTTTAGGGTCCAGGTGAGGGTACGACAACGCTTTGGGGGAGCGTACGTGTGAGGGTGTGGGTTAGTGTCAGCGTACGGGTTAGGATTAGGGGACGGGTGTTGGTCAGGCTTCGGGGAAGGGTTAGGGTTAGGGTTCGGGCTAGGGTTAGGGTTAGGGGACGGGGACGGTTTAGGGTCCAGGTGAGGGTATGACAACGCTTTAGGGGGAGCGTACGTGTGAGGGCGCAGGTTAGTGTCAGCGTACGGGTTAGGATTAGGGGACGGGTGAGGGTCAGGCTTCGGGAAAGGGTTAGGGTTAGGGTTCGGGCTAGGGTTAGGGTTAGGGGACGGGGACGGTTTAGGGTCCAGGTGAGGGTACGACAACACTTTAGGGGGAGCGTACGTGTGAGGGCACGGGTTAGTGTCAGCGTACGGGTTAGGATTAGGGGACGGGTGAGTGTCAGCCTTCGGGGAAGGTTTAGGGTTAGGGTTCGGTCTAGGGTTAGGTTTAGGGGACGGGGACGGTTTAGGGTCCAGGTGAGGGTACGACAACGCTTTAGGGGGAGCGTACGTGTGAGGGCGCGGGTTAGTGTCAGCGTACGGGTTAGGATTAGGGGACTGGTGAGGGTCAGGCTTAGGGGAAGTGTTAGGGTTAGAGTTCGGGCTAGGGTTAGGGTTAGGGGACGGGGAAGGTTTAGGGTCCAGGTGAGGGTACGACAACGCTTTACGGGGAGCGTACGTGTGAGGGCGCGGGTTAGTGTCAGCGTACGGGTTAGGATTAGGGGACGGGTGAGGGTCAGGCTTCGGGGAAGTGTTAGGGTTAGGGTTCGGGCTAGGGTTAGGGTTAGGGGACGGGGAAGGTTTAGGGTCCAGGTGAGGATACGACAACGCTTTACGGGGAGCGTACGTGTGAGGGCGCGGGTTAGTGTCAGCGTACGGGTTAGGATTAGGGGACGAGTGAGGGTCAGGCTTCGGGGAAGGGTTAGTGTTAGGGTTCGGGCTAGGGTTAGGGTTAGGGGACGGGGACGGTTTAGGGTCCAGGTGAGGGTACGACAACGCTTTAGGGGGAGCGTACGTGTGAGGGCACGGGTTAGTGTCAGCGTACGGGTTAGGATTAGGGGACGGGTGAGGGTCAGGCTTCGGGGAAGGGTTAGGGTTAGGGTTCGGGCTAGGGTTAGGGTTAGGGGACGGGGACGGTTTAGGGTCCAGGTGAGGGTACGACAACGCTTTAGGGGGAGCATACGTGTGAGGGCGCGGGTTAGTGTCAGCGTACGGATTAGGATTAGGGGACGGGTGAGGGTCAGGCTTCGGGGAAGGGTTAGCGTTAGGGTTCGGGCTAGGGTTAGGGTTAGGGGACGGGGACGATTTAGGGTCCATTTGAGGGTACGACAACGCTTTAGGGGGAGTGTATGTGTGAGGGCGCGGGTTAGTGTCAGCGTACGGGTTAGGATTAGGGGACGGGTGAGGGTCAGGCTTCGGGGAAGTGTTAGGGTTAGGGTTCGGGCTAGGGTTAGGGTTAGGGGACGGGGACGGTTTAGGGTCCAGGTGAGGGTACGACAACGCTTTAGGGGGAGCGTACGTGTGAGGGCGCGGATTAGTGTCAGCGTACGGGTTAGGATTAGGGGACGGGTGAGGGTCAGGCTTCGGGGAAGCGTTAGGGTTAGGGTTCGGGCTAGGGTTAGGGTTAGGGGACGGGGACGGTTTAGGGTCCAGGTGAGGGTACGACAACGCTTTAGGGGGAGCGTACGTGTGAGGGCGCGGGTTAGTGTCAGCGTACGGGTTAGGATTAGGGGATGTGTGAGGGTCAGGCTTCGGGGAAGCGTTAGGGTTAGGGTTCGGGCTAGGTTTAGGGTTAGGGGACGGGGACGGTGTAGGATCCAGGTGAGGGTGCGACAACGCTTTAGGGGGAGCATACATGTGAGGGCGCGGGTTAGTGTCAGCGTACGGGTTAGGATTAGGGGACGGGTGAGGGTCAGGCTTCGGGGAAGGGTTAGGGTTAGGGTTCGGGCTAGGGTTAGGGTTAGGGGACGGGGACGGTTTAGGGTCCAGGTGAGGGTACGACAACGATTTAGGGGGAGCGTACTTGTGAGGGCGCGGGTTAGTGTCAGCGTACGGGTTAGGATTAGGGGACGGGTGAGGGTCAGGCTTCGGGGAAGGGTTAGGGTTAGGGTTCGGGCTAGGGTTAGGGTTAGGGGACGGGGACGGTTTAGGATCCAGGTGAGGGTGCGACAACGCTTTAGGGGGAGCGTATGTGTGAGGGCGCGGGTTAGTGTCAGCGTACGGGTTAGGATTAGGGGACGGGTGAGGGTCAGGCTTCGGGAAAGAGTTAGGGTTAGGGTTCGGGCTAGGGTTAGGGTTAGGGGACGGGGATGGTTTAGGGTCCAGGTGAGGGTACGACAACGCTTTGGGGGAGCGTAAGTGTGAGGGTGTGGGTTAGTGTCAGCGTACGGGTTAGGATTAGGGGACGGGTGTTGGTCAGGCTTCGGGGAAGGGTTAGGGTTAGGGTTCGGGCTAGGGTTAGGGTTAGGGGACGGGGACAGTTTAGGGTCCAGGTGAGGGTATGACAACGCTTTAGGGGGAGCGTACGTGTGAGGGCGCAGGTTAGTGTCAGCGTACGGGTTAGGATTAGGGGACGGGTGAGGGTCAGGCTTCGGGGAAGGGTTAGGGTTAGGGTTCGGGCTAGGGTTAGGGTTAGGGGACGGGGACGGTTTAGGGTCCAGGTGAGGGTACGACAACGCTTTATGGGGAGCGTACGTGTGAGGGCACGGGTTAGTGTCAGCGTACGGGTTAGGATTAGGGGACGGGTGAGGGTCAGGCTTCGGGGAAGGGTTAGGGTTAGGGTTCGGGCTAGGGTTAGGGTTAGGGGACGGGGACGGTTTAGGGTCCAGTTGAGGGTATGACAACGCTTTAGGGGGAGCATACGTGTGAGGGCGCGGGTTAGTGTCAGCGTACGGATTAGGATTAGGGGACGGGTGAGGGTCAGGCTTCGGGGAAGGGTTAGCGTTAGGGTTCGGGCTAGGGTTAGGGTTAGGGGACGGGGACGGTTTAGGGTCCAGGTGAGGGTACGACAACGCTTTAGGGGGAGTGTATGTGTGAGGGCGCGGGTTAGTGTCAGCGTACGGGTTAGGATTAGGGGACGGGTGAGGGTCAGGCTTCGGGGAAGCGTTAGGGTTAGGGTTCGGGCTAGGGTTAGGGTTAGGGGACGGGGACGGTTTAGGGTCCAGGTGAGGGTACGACAACGCTTTAGGGGGAGCGTACGTGTGAGGGCGCGGGTTAGTGTCAGCGTACGGGTTAGGATTAGGGGATGTGTGAGGGTCAGGCTTCGGGGAAGGGTTAGGGTTAGGGTTCGGGCTAGGGTTAGGGTTAGGGGACGGGGAAGGTTTAGGGTCCAGGTGAGGGTACGACAACGCTTTAGGGGGAGCGTACGTGTGAGGGCGCGGGTTAGTGTCAGCGTACGGGTTAGGATTAGGGGAGAGGTGAGGGTCAGGCTTCGGGGAAGGGTTAGGGTTAGGGTTCGGGCTAGGGTTAGGGTTAGGGGACGGGGCCGGTTTAGGGTCCAGGTGAGGGTACGACAACGCTTTAGGGGGAGCGTACGTGTGAGGGCGCGGGTTAGTGTCAACGTACGGGTTAGGATTAGGGGAAGGGTGAGGGTCAGGCTTCGGGGAAGGGTTAGGGTTAGGTTTCAGGCTAGGGTTAGGGTTAGGGGACGGGGACGGTTTAGGGTCCAGGTGATGGTACGACAACGCTTTAGGGGGAGCGTACGTGTGAGGGCGCGGGTTAGTGTCAGCGTACGGGTTAGGATTAGGGGACGGGTGAGGGTCAGGCTTCGGGGAAGGGTTAGGGTTAGGGTTCGGGCTAGGGTTAGGGTTAGGGGACGGGGACGGTTTAGGGTCCAGGTGAGGGTACGACAACGCTTTAGGGGGAGCGTACGTGTGAGGGTGCGGGTTAGTGTCAGCGTACGGGTTAGGATTAGGGGACGGGTGAGTGTCAGGCTTCGGGGAAGGGTTAGGGTTAGGGTTCGGGCTAGGGTTAGGGTTAGGGGACGGGGACGGTATAGGGTCCAGGTGAGGGTATGACAACGCTTTAGGGGGAGCGTACGTGTGAGGGCGCTGGTTAGTGTCAGCGTACGGGTTAGGATTAGGGGACGGGTGAGGGTCAGGCTTCGGGGAAGGGTTAGGGTTAGGGTTCCGGCTAGGGTTAGGGTTAGGGGACGGGGAAGGTTTAGGGTCCAGGTGAGGGGACGACAACGCTTTAGGGGGAGCGTACGTGTGAGGGCGCGGGTTAGTGTCAGCATACGGGTTAGGATTAGGGGACGGGTGAGGGTCAGGCTTCGGGGAAGGGTTAGGGTTAGGGTTCGGGCTAGGGTTAGGGTTAGGGGACGGGGACGGTTTAGGGTCCAGGTGAGGGTACGACAACGCTTTAGGGGGAGCGTACGTGTGAGGGCGCGGGTTAGTGTCAGCGTACGGGTTAGGATTAGGGGACGGGTGAGGGTCAGGCTTCGGGGAAGGGTTAGGGTTAGGGTTCGGGCTAGGGTTAGGGTTAGGGGACGGGGACGGTTTAGGGTCCAGGTGAGGGTACGACAACGCTTTAGGGGGAGCGTACGTGTGAGGGCGCGGGTTAGTGTCAGCATACGGGTTAGGATGAGGGGACGGGTGAGGGTCAGGCTTCGGGGAAGGGTTAGGGTTAGGGTTCGGGCTAGGGTTAGGGTTAGGGGACGGGGACGGTTTAGGGTCCAGGTGAGGGTACGACAACGCTTTAGGGGGAGCGTACGTGTGAGGTTGCGGGTTAGTGTCAGCGTACGGGTTAGGATTAAGGGACGCGTGAGGGTCAGGCTTAGGGGAAGGGTTAGGGTTAGGGTTCGGTCTAGGGTTAGGGTTAGGAAACGGGGACGGTTTAGGGTCAAGGTGAGGGTATGACAACGTCGAAGGGGGAGCGTACGTGTGAGGGCGCGGGTTAGTGTCAGCGTACGGGTTAGGATTAGGGGACGGGTGAGGGTCAGGCTTCGGGGAAGGGTTAGGGTTAGGGTTCGGGCTAGGGTTAGGGTTAGGGGACGGGGACGGTTTAAGGTCCAGGTGAGGGTACGACAACGCTTTAGGGGGAGCGTACGTGTGAGGGCGCAGGTTAGTGTCAGCGTACGGGTTAGGATTAGGGGACGGGTGAGGGTCAGGCTTCGGGAAAGGGTTAGGGTTAGGGTTCGGGCTAGGGTTAGGGTTAGGGGATGGGGACGGTTTAGGGTCCAGGTGAGGGTACGACAACACTTTAGGGGGAGCGTACGTGTGAGGGCACGGGTTAGTGTCAGCGTACGGGTTAGGATTAGGGGACGGGTGAGTGTCAGGCTTCGGGGAAGGTTTAGGGTTAGGGTTCGGTCTAGGGTTAGGTTTAGGGGACGGGGACGGTTTAGGGTCCAGGTGAGGGTACGACAACGCTTTAGGGGGAGCGTACGTGTGAGGGCGCGGGTTAGTGTCAGCGTACGGGTTAGGATTAGGGGACGGGTGAGGGTCAGGCTTAGGGGAAGGGTTAGGGTTAGGGTTCGGGCTAGGGTTAGGGTTAGGGGACGGGGAAGGTTTAGGGTCCAGGTGAGGGTACGACAACGCTTTACGGGGAGCGTACGTGTGAGGGCGCGGGTTAGTGTCAGCGTACGGGTTAGGATTAGGGGACGAGTGAGGGTCAGGCTTCGGGGAAGGGTTAGGGTTAGGGTTCGGGCTAGGGTTAGGGTTAGGGGACGGGGACGGTTTAGGGTCCAGGTGAGGGTACGACAACGCTTTATGGGGAGCGTACGTGTGAGGGCACGGGTTAGTGTCAGCGTACGGGTTAGGATTAGGGGACGGGTGAGGGTCAGGCTTCGGGGAAGGGTTAGGGTTAGGGTTCGGGCTAGGGTTAGGGTTAGGGGACGGGGACGGTTTAGGGTCCAGTTGAGGGTACGACAACGGTTTAGGGGGAGCATACGTGTGAGGGCGCGGGTTAGTGTCAGCGTACGGATTAGGATTAGGGGACGGGTGAGGGTCAGGCTTCGGGGAAGGGTTAGCGTTAGGGTTCGGGCTAGGGTTAGGGTTAGGGGACGGGGACGGTTTAGGGTCCAGGTGAGTGTACGACAACGCTTTAGGGGGAGTGTATGTGTGAGGGCGCGGGTTAGTGTCAGCGAACGGGTTAGGATTAGGGGACGGGTGAGGGTCAGGCTTTGGGGAAGGGTTAGGGTTAGGGTTCGGGCTAGGGTTAGGGTTAGGGGACGGGGACGGTTTAGGGTCCAGGTGAGGGTACGACAACGCTTTAGGGGGAGCGTACGTGTGAGGGCGCGGATTAGTGTCAGCGTACGGGTTAGGATTAGGGGACGGGTGAGGGTCAGGCTTCGGGGAAGCGTTAGGGTTAGGGTTCGGGCTAGGGTTAGGGTTAGGGGACGGGGACGGTTTAGGGTCCAGGTGAGGGTACGACAACGCTTTAGGGGGAGCATACGTGTGAGGGCGCGGGTTAGTGTCAGCGTACGGATTAGGATTAGGGGACGGGTGAGGGTCAGGCTTCGGGGAAGGGTTAGCGTTAGGGTTCGGGCTAGGTTTAGGGTTAGGGGACGGGGACGGTTTAGGGTCCAGTTGAGGGTACGACAACGCTTTAGGGGGAGTGTATGTGTGAGGGCGCGGGTTAGTGTCAGCGTACGGGTTAGGATTAGGGGACGGGTGAGGGTCAGGCTTCGGGGAAGGGTTAGGGTTAGGGTTCGGGCTAGGGTTAGGGTTAGGGGACGGGGACGGTTTAGGGTCCAGGTGAGGGTACGACAACGCTTTAGGGGGAGCGTACGTGTGAGGGCGCGGATTAGTGTCAGCGTACGGGTTAGGATTAGGGGACGGGTGAGGGTCAGGCTTCGGGGAAGCGTTAGGGTTAGGGTTCGGGCTAGGGTTAGGGTTAGGGGACGGGGACGGTTTAGGGTCCAGGTGAGGGTACGACAACGCTTTAGGGGGAGCGTACTTGTGAGGGCGCGGGTTAGTGTCAGCGTATGGGTTAGGATTAGAGGACGGGTGAGGGTCAGGCTTCGGGGAAGGGTTAGGGTTAGGGTTCGGGCTAGGGTTAGGGTTAGGGGACGGGGACGGTTTAGGATCCAGGTGAGGGTGCGACAACGCTTTAGGGGGAGCGTATGTGTGAGGGCGCGGGTTAGTGTCAGCGTACGGGTTAGGATTAGGGGACGGGTGAGGGTCAGGCTTCGGGGAAGAGTTAGGGTTAGGGTTCGGGCTAGGGTTAGGGTTAGGGGACGGGGATGGTTTAGGGTCCAGGTGAGGGTACGACAACGCTTTGGGGGAGCGTACGTGTGAGGGTGTGGGTTAGTGTCAGCGTACGGGTTAGGATTAGGGGACGGGTGTTGGTGAGGCTTCGGGGAAGGGTTAGGGTTAGGGTTCGGTCTAGGGTTAGGTTTAGGGGACGGGGACGGTTTAGGGTCCAGGTGAGGGTACAACAACGCTTTAGGGGGAGCGTACGTGTGAGGGCGCGGGTTAGTGTCAGAGTACAGGTTAGGATTAGGGGACGGGTGAGGGTCAGGCTTAGGGGAAGTGTTAGGGTTAGGGTTCGGGCTAGGGTTAGGGTTAGGGGACGGGGAAGGTTTAGGGTCCAGGTGAGGGTACGACAACGCTTTACGGGGAGCGTACGTGTGAGGGCGCGGGTTAGTGTCAGCGTACGGGTTAGGATTAGGGGACGAGTGAGGGTCAGGCTTCGGGGAAGGGTTAGGGTTAGGGTTCGGGCTAGGGTTAGGGTTAGGGGACGGGGACGGTTTAGGGTCCAGGTGAGGGTACGACAACGCTTTATGGGGAGCGTACGTGTGAGGGCACGGGTTAGTGTCAGCGTACGGGTTAGGATTAGGGGACGGGTGAGGGTCAGGCTTCGGGGAAGGGTTAGGGTTAGGGTTCGGGCTAGGGTTAGGGTTAGGGGACGGGGACGGTTTAGGGTCCAGTTGAGGGTACGACAACGCTTTAGGGGGAGCATACGTGTGAGGGCGCGGGTTAGTGTCAGCGTACGGATTAGGATTAGGGGACGGGTGAGGGTCAGGCTTCGGGGAAGGGTTAGCGTTAGGGTTCGGGCTAGGGTTAGGGTTAGGGGACGGGGACAGTTTAGGGTCCAGGTGAGGGTACGACAACGCTTTAGGGGGAGTGTATGTGTGAGGGCGCGGGTTAGTGTCAGCGTACGGGTTAGGATTAGGGGACGGGTGAGGGTCAGGCTTCGGGGAAGGGTTAGGGTTAGGGTTCGGTCTAGGGTTAGGTTTAGGGGACGGGGACGGTTTAGGGTCCAGGTGAGGGTACGACAACGCTTTAGGGGGAGCGTACGTGTGAGGGCGCGGGTTAGTGTCAGAGTACAGGTTAGGATTAGGGGACGGGTGAGGGTCAGGCTTAGGGGAAGTGTTAGGGTTAGGGTTCGGGCTAGGGTTAGGGTTAGGGGACGGGGAAGGTTTAGGGTCCAGGTGAGGGTACGACAACGCTTTACGGGGAGCGTACGTGTGAGGGCGCGGGTTAGTGTCAGCGTACGGGTTAGGATTAGGGGACGAGTGAGGGTCAGGCGTCGGGGAAGGGTTAGGGTTAGGGTTCGGGCTAGGGTTAGGGTTAGGGGACGGGGACGGTTTAGGGTCCAGGTGAGGGTACGACAACGCTTTATGGGGAGCGTACGTGTGAGGGCACGGGTTAGTGTCAGCGTACGGGTTAGGATTAGGGGACGGGTGAGGGTCAGGCTTCGGGGAAGGGTTAGGGTTAGGGTTCGGGCTAGGGTTAGGGTTAGGGGACGGGGACGGTTTAGGGTCCAGTTGAGGGTACGACAACGCTTTAGGGGGAGCATACGTGTGAGGGCGCGGGTTAGTGTCAGCGTACGGATTAGGATTAGGGGACGGGTGAGGGTCAGGCTTCGGGGAAGGGTTAGCGTTAGGGTTCGGGCTAGGGTTAGGGTTAGGGGACGGGGACGGTTTAGGGTCCAGGTGAGGGTACGACAACGCTTTAGGGGGAGTGTATGTGTGAGGGCGCGGGTTAGTGTCAGCGTACGGGTTAGGATTAGGGGACGGGTGAGGGTCAGGCTTCGGGGAAGGGTTAGGGTTAGGGTTCGGGCTAGGGTTAGGTTTAGGGGACGGGGACGGTTTAGGGTCCAGGTGAGGGTACGACAACGCTTTAGGGGGAGCGTACGTGTGAGGGCGCGGATTAGTGTCAGCGTACGGGTTAGGATTAGGGGACGGGTGAGGGTCAGGCTTCGGGGAAGCGTTAGGGTTAGGGTTCGGGCTAGGGTTAGGGTTAGGGGACGGGGATGGTTTAGGGTCCAGGTGAGGGTACGACAACGCTTTAGGGGGAGCGTACGTGTGAGGGCGCGGGTTAGTGTCAGCGTACGGGTTAGGATTAGGGGATGTGTGAGGGTCAGGCTTCGGGGAAGGGTTAGGGTTAGGGTTCGGGCTAGGGTTAGGGTTAGGGGACGGGGAAGGTTTAGGGTCCAGGTGAGGGTACGACAACGCTTTAGGGGGAGCATACGTGTGAGGGCGCGGGTTAGTGTCAGCGTACGGATTAGGATTAGGGGACGGGTGAGGGTCAGGCTTCGGGGAAGGGTTAGCATTAGGGTTCGGGCTAGGGTTAGGGTTAGGGGACGGGGACGGTTTAGGGACCAGTTGAGGGTACGACAACGCTTTAGGGGGAGTGTATGTGTGAGGGCGCGGGTTAGTGTCAGCGTACGGGTTAGGATTAGGGGACGGGTGAGGGTCAGGCTTCGGGGAAGGGTTAGGGTTAGGGTTCCGGCTAGGGTTAGGGTTAGGGGACGGGGACGGTTTAGGGTCCAGGTGAGGGTACGACAACGCTTTAGGGGGAGCGTACGTGTGAGGGCGCGGATTAGTGTCAGCGTACGGGTTAGGATTAGGGGACGGGTGAGGGTCAGGCTTCGGGGAAGCGTTAGGGTTAGGGTTCGGGCTAGGGTTAGGGTTAGGGGACGGGGACGGTTTAGGGTCCAGGTGAGGGTACGACAACGCTTTAGGGGGAGCGTACGTGTGAGGGCGCGGGTTAGTGTCAGCATACGGGTTAGGATGAGGGGACGGGTGAGGGTCAGGCTTCGGGGAAGGGTTAGGGTTAGGGTTCGGTCTAGGGTTAGGGTTAGGGGACGGGGACGGTTTAGGGTCCAGGTGAGGGTACGACAACGCTTTAGGGGGAGCGTACGTGTGAGGGCGCGGGTTAGTGTCAGCGTACGTGTTAGGATTAAGGGACGGGTGAGGGTCAGGCTTCAGGGAAGGGTTAGGGTTAGGGTTCGGGCTAGGGTTAGGGTTAGGGGACGGGGACGGTTTAGGGTCCAGGTGAGGGTACGATAACGCTTTAGGGGGAGCGTACGTGTGAGGGCGCGGGTTAGTGTCAGCGTACGAGTTAGGATTAGGGGACGGGTGAGGGTCAGGCTTCGGGGAAGTGTTAGGGTTAGGGTTCGGTCTAGGGTTAGGGTTAGGAAACGGGGACGGTTTAGGGTCAAGGTGAGGGTATGACAACGTCGAAGGGGGAGCGTACGTGTGAGGGCGCGGGTTAGTGTCAGCGTACGGGTTAGGATTAGGGGACGGGTGAGGGTCAGGCTTCGGGGAAGGGTTAGGGTTAGGGTTCGGGCTAGGGTTAGGGTTAGGGGACGGGGACGGTTTAAGGTCCAGGTGAGGGTACGACAACTCTTTAGGGGGAGCGTACGTGTGAGGGCGCAGGTTAGTGTCAGCGTACGGGTTAGGATTAGGGGACGGGTGAGGGTCAGGCTTCGGGAAAGGGTTAGGGTTAGGGTTCGGGCTAGGGTTAGGGTTAGGGGACGGGGACGGTTTAGGGTCCAGGTGAGGGTACGACAACACTTTAGGGGGAGCGTACGTGTGAGGGCACGGGTTAGTGTCAGCGTACGGGTTAGGATTAGGGGACGGGTGAGTGTCAGGCTTCGGGGAAGGTTTAGGGTTAGGGTTCGGTCTAGGGTTAGGTTTAGGGGACGGGGACGGTTTAGGGTCCAGGTGAGGGTACGACAACGCTTTAGGGGGAGCGTACGTGTGAGGGCGCGGGTTAGTGTCAGAGTACGGGTTAGGATTAGGGGACGGGTGAGGGTCAGGCTTCGGGGAAGTGTTAGGGTTAGGGTTCGGGCTAGGGTTAGGGTTAGGGGACGGGGAAGGTTTAGGGTCCAGGTGAGGGTACGACAACGCTTTACGGGGAGCGTACGTGTGAGGGCGCGGGTTAGTGTCAGCGTACGGGTTAGGATTAGGGGACGAGTGAGGGTCAGGCTTCGGGGAAGGGTTAGGGTTAGGGTTCGGGCTAGGGTTAGGGTTAGGGGACGGGGACGGTTTAGGGTCCAGGTGAGGGTACAACAACGCTTTATGGGGAGCGTACGTGTGAGGGCACGGGTTAGTGTCAGCGTACGGGTTAGGATTAGGGGACGGGTGAGGGTCAGGCTTCGGGGAAGGGTTAGGGTTAGGGTTCGGGCTAGGGTTAGGGTTAGGGGACGGGGACGGTTTAGGGTCCAGTTGAGGGTACGACAACGCTTTAGGGGGAGCGTACGTGTGAGGGCGCGGGTTAGTGTCAGCGTACGGATTAGGATTAGGGGACGGGTGAGGGTCAGGCTTCGGGGAAGGGTTAGCGTTAGGGTTCGGGCTAGGGTTAGGGTTAGGGGACGGGGACGGTTTAGGGTCCAGGTGAGGGTACGACAACGCTTTAGGGGGAGTGTATTTGTGAGGGCGCGGGTTAGTGTCAGCGTACGGGTTAGGATTAGGGGACGGGTGAGGGTCAGGCTTCGGGGAAGGGTTAGGGTTAGGGTTCGGGCTAGGGTTAGGGTTAGGGGACGGGGACGGTTTAGGGTCCAGGTGAGGGTACGACAACGCTTTAGGGGGAGCGTACGTGTGAGGGCGCGGATTAGTGTCAGCGTACGGGTTAGGATTAGGGGACGGGTGAGGGTCAGGCTTCGGGGAAGCGTTAGGGTTAGGGTTCGGGCTAGGGTTAGGGTTAGGGGACGGGGACGGTTTAGGGTCCAGGTGAGGGTACGACAACGCTTTAGGGGGAGCGTACGTGTGAGGGCGCGGGTTAGTGTCAGCGTACGGGTTAGGATTAGGGGATGTGTGAGGGTCAGGCTTCGGGGAAGGGTTAGGGTTAGGGTTCGGGCTAGGGTTAGGGTTAGGGGACGGGGAAGGTTTAGGGTCCAGGTGAGGGTACGACAACGCTTTAGGGGGAGCATACGTGTGAGGGCGCGGGTTAGTGTCAGCGTACGGATTAGGATTAGGGGACGGGTGAGGGTCAGGCTTCGGGGAAGGGTTAGCATTAGGGTTCGGGCTAGGGTTAGGGTTAGGGGACGGGGACGGTTTAGGGTCCAGTTGAGGGTACGACAACGCTTTAGGGGGAGTGTATGTGTGAGGGCGTGGGTTAGTGTCAGCGTACGGGTTAGGATTAGGGGACGGGTGAGGGTCAGGCTTCGGGGAAGGGTTAGGGTTAGGGTTCGGGCTAGGGTTAGGGTTAGGGGACGGGGACGGTTTAGGGTCCAGGTGAGGGTACGACAACGCTTTAGGGGGAGCGTACGTGTGAGGGCGCGGATTAGTGTCAGCGTACGGGTTAGGATTAGGGGACGGGTGAGGGTCAGGCTTCGGGGAAGCGTTAGGGTTAGGGTTCGGGCTAGGGTTAGGGTTAGGGGACGGGGACGGTTTAGGGTCCAGGTGAGGGTACGACAACGCTTTAGGGGGAGCGTACGTGTGAGGGCGCGGGTTAGTGTCAGCGTACGGGTTAGGATTAGGGGATGTGTGAGGGTCAGGCTTCGGGGAAGGGTTAGGGTTAGGGTTCGGGCTAGGTTTAGGGTTAGGGGACGGGGACGGTGTAGGATCCAGGTGAGGGTGCGACAACGCTTTAGGGGGAGCATACATGTGAGGGCGCGGGTTAGTGTCAGCGTACGGGTTAGGATTAGGGGACGGGTGAGGGTCAGGCTTCGGGGAAGGGTTAGGGTTAGGGTTCGGGCTAGGGTTAGGGTTAGGGGACGGGGACGGTTTAGGGTCCAGGTGAGGGTACGACAACGCTTTAGGGGGAGCGTACTTGTGAGGGCGCGGGTTAGTGTCAGCGTACGGGTTAGGATTAGGGGACGGGTGAGGGTCAGGCTTCGGGGAAGGGTTAGGGTTAGGGTTCGGGCTAGGGTTAGGGTTAGGGGACGGGGACGGTTTAGGATCCAGGTGAGGGTGCGACAACGCTTTAGGGGGAGCGTATGTGTGAGGGCGCGGGTTAGTGTCAGCGTACGGGTTAGGATTAGGGGACGGGTGAGGGTCAGGCTTCGGGGAAGAGTTAGGGTTAGGGTTCGGGCTAGGGTTAGGGTTAGGGGACGGGGATGGTTTAGGGTCCAGGTGAGGGTACGACAACGCTTTGGGGGAGCGTACGTGTGAGGGTGTGGGTTAGTGTCAGCGTACGGGTTAGGATTAGGGGACGGGTGTTGGTCAGGCTTCGGGGAAGGGTTAGGGTTAGGGTTCGGGCTAGGGTTAGGGTTAGGGGACGGGGACGGTTTAGGGTCCAGGTGAGGGTATGACAACGCTTTAGGGGGAGCGTACGTGTGAGGGCGCAGGTTAGTGTCAGCGTACGGGTTAGGATTAGGGGACGGGTGAGGGTCAGGCTTCGGGAAAGGGTTAGGGTTAGGGTTCGGGCTAGGGTTAGGGTTAGGGGACGGGGACGGTTTAGGGTCCAGGTGAGGGTACGACAACACTTTAGGGGGAGCGTACGTGTGAGGGCACGGGTTAGTGTCAGCGTACGGGTTAGGATTAGGGGACGGGTGAGTGTCAGGCTTCGGGGAAGGTTTAGGGTTAGGGTTCGGTCTAGGGTTAGGTTTAGGGGACGGGGACGGTTTAGGGTCCAGGTGAGGGTACGACAACGCTTTAGGGGGAGCGTACGTGTGAGGGCGCGGGTTAGTGTCAGAGTACAGGTTAGGATTAGGGGACGGGTGAGCGTCAGGCTTAGGGGAAGTGTTAGGGTTAGGGTTCGGGCTAGGGTTAGGGTTAGGGGACGGGGAAGGTTTAGGGTCCAGGTGAGGGTACGACAACGCTTTACGGGGAGCGTACGTGTGAGGGCGCGGGTTAGTGTCAGCGTACGGGTTAGGATTAGGGGACGAGTGAGGGTCAGGCTTCGGGGAAGGGTTAGGGTTAGGGTTCGGGCTAGGGTTAGGGTTAGGGGACGGGGACGGTTTAGGGTCCAGGTGAGGGTACGACAACGCTTTATGGGGAGCGTACGTGTGAGGGCACGGGTTAGTGTCAGCGTACGGGTTAGGATTAGGGGACGGGTGAGGGTCAGGCTTCGGGGAAGGGTTAGGGTTAGGGTTCGGGCTAGGGTTAGGGTTAGGGGACGGGGACGGTTTAGGGTCCAGTTGAGGGTACGACAACGCATTAGGGGGAGCATACGTGTGAGGGCGCGGGTTAGTGTCAGCGTACGGATTAGGATTAGGGGACGGGTGAGGGTCAGGCTTCGGGGAAGGGTTAGCGTTAGGGTTCGGGCTAGGGTTAGGGTTAGGGGACGGGGACGGTTTAGGGTCCAGGTGAGGGTACGACAACGCTTTAGGGGGAGTGTATGTGTGAGGGCGCGGGTTAGTGTCAGCGTACGGGTTAGGATTAGGGGACGGGTGAGGGTCAGGCTTCGGGGAAGGGTTAGGGTTAGGGTTCGGGCTAGGGTTAGGGTTAGGGGACGGGGACGGTTTAGGGTCCAGGTGAGGGTACGACAACGCTTTAGGGGGAGCGTACGTGTGAGGGCGCGGATTAGTGTCAGCGTACGGATTAGGATTAGGGGACGGGTGAGGGTCAGGCTTCGGGGAAGCGTTAGGGTTAGGGTTCGGGCTAGGGTTAGGGTTAGGGGACGGGGACGGTTTAGGGTCCAGGTGAGGGTACGACAACGCTTTAGGGGGAGCGTACGTGTGAGGGCGCGGGTTAGTGTCAGCGTACGGGTTAGGATTAGGGGATGTGTGAGGGTCAGGCTTCGGGGAAGGGTTAGGGTTAGGGTTCGGGCTAGGGTTAGGTTTAGGGGACGGGGAAGGTTTAGGGTCCAGGTGAGGGTACGACAACGCTTTAGGGGGAGCATACGTGTGAGGGCGCGGGTTAGTGTCAGCGTACGGATTAGGATTAGGGGACGGGTGAGGGTCAGGCTTCGGGGAAGGGTTAGCGTTAGGGTTCGGGCTAGGGTTAGGGTTAGGGGACGGGGACGGTTTAGGGTCCAGTTGAGGGTACGACAACACTTTAGGGGGAGTGTATGTGTGAGGGCGCGGGTTAGTGTCAGCGTACGGGTTAGGATTAGGGGACGGGTGAGGGTCAGGCTTCAGGGAAGGGTTAGGGTTAGGGTTCGGGCTAGGGTTAGGGTTAGGGGACGGGGACGGTTTAGGGTCCAGGTGAGGGTACGACAACGCTTTAGGGGGAGCGTACGTGTGAGGGCGCGGATTAGTGTCAGCGTACGGGTTAGGATTAGGGGACGGGTGAGGGTCAGGCTTCGGGGAAGCGTTAGGGTTAGGGTTCGGGCTAGGGTTAGGGTTAGGGGACGGGGACGGTTTAGGGTCCAGGTGAGGGTACGACAACGCTTTAGGGGGAGCGTACGTGTGAGGGCGCGGGTTAGTGTCAGCGTACGGGTTAGGATTAGGGGATGTGTGAGGGTCAGGCTTCGGGGAAGGGTTAGGGTTAGGGTTCGGGCTAGGTTTAGGGTTAGGGGACGGGGACGGTGTAGGATCCAGGTGAGGGTGCGACAACGCTTTAGGGGGAGCATACATGTGAGGGCGCGGGTTAGTGTCAGCGTACGGGTTAGGATTAGGGGACGGGTGAGGGTCAGGCTTCGGGGAAGGGTTAGGGTTAGGGTTCGGGCTAGGGTTAGGGTTAGGGGACGGGGACGGTTTAGGGTCCAGGTGAGGGTACGACAACGCTTTAGGGGGAGCGTACTTGTGAGGGCGCGGGTTAGTGTCAGCGTACGGGTTAGGATTAGGGGACGGGTGAGGGTCAGGCTTCGGGGAAGGGTTAGGGTTAGGGTTCGGGCTAGGGTTAGGGTTAGGGGACGGGGACGGTTTAGGATCCAGGTGAGGGTGCGACAACGCTTTAGGGGGAGCGTATGTGTGAGGGCGCGGGTTAGTGTCAGCGTACGGGTTAGGATTAGGGGACGGGTGAGGGTCAGGCTTCGGGGAAGAGTTAGGGTTAGGGTTCGGGCAAGGGTTAGGGTTAGGGGACGGGGATGGTTTAGGGTCCAGGTGAGGGTACGACAACGCTTTGGGGGAGCGTACGTGTGAGGGTGTGGGTTAGTGTCAGCGTACGGGTTAGGATTAGGGGACGGGTGTTGGTCAGGCTTCGGGGAAGGGTTAGGGTTAGGGTTCGGGCTAGGGTTAGGGTTAGGGGACGGGGACGGTTTAGGGTCCAGGTGAGGGTATGACAACGCTTTAGGGGGAGCGTACGTGTGAGGGCGCAGGTTAGTGTCAGCGTACGGGTTAGGATTAGGGGACGGGTGAGGGTCAGGCTTCGGGAAAGGGTTAGGGTTAGGGTTCGGTCTAGGGTTAGGTTTAGGGGACGGGGACGGTTTAGGGTCCAGGTGAGGGTACGACAACGCTTTAGGGAGAGCGTACGTGTGAGGGCGCGGGTTAGTGTCAGCGTACGGGTTAGGATTAGGGGACGGGTGAGGGTCAGGCTTAGGGGAAGTGTTAGGGTTAGGGTTCGGGCTAGGGTTAGGGTTAGGGGACGGGGAAGGTTTAGGGTCCAGTTGAGGGTACGACAACGCTTTACGGGGAGCGTACGTGTGAGGGCGCGGGTTAGTGTCAGCGTACGGGTTAGGATTACGGGACGAGTGAGGGTCAGGCTTCGGGGAAGGGTTAGGGTTAGGGTTCGGGCTAGGGTTAGGGTTAGGGGACGGGGACGGTTTAGGGTCCAGGTGAGGGTACGACAACGCTTTATGGGGAGCGTACGTGTGAGGGCACGGGTTAGTGTCAGCGTACGGGTTAGGATTAGGGGACGGGTGAGGGTCAGGCTTCGGGGAAGGGTTAGGGTTAGGGTTCGGGCTAGGGTTAGGGTTAGGGGACGGGGACGGTTTAGGGTCCAGTTGAGGGTACGACAACGCTTTAGGGGGAGCATACGTGTGAGGGCGCGGGTTAGTGTCAGCGTACGGATTAGGATTAGGGGACGGGTGAGGGTCAGGCTTCGGGGAAGGGTTAGCGTTAGGGTTCGGGCTAGGGTTAGGGTTAGGGGACGGGGACGGTTTAGGGTCCAGGTGAGGGTACGACAACGCTTTAGGGGGAGCGTACGTGTGAGGGCGCGGATTAGTGTCAGCGTACGGGTTAGGATTAGGGGACGGGTGAGGGTCAGGCTTCGGGGAAGCGTTAGGGTTAGGGTTCGGGCTAGGGTTAGGGTTAGGGGACGGGGACGGTGTAGGATCCAGGTGAGGGTGCGACAACGCTTTAGGGGGAGCATACATGTGAGGGCGCGGGTTAGTGTCAGCGTACGGGTTAGGATCAGGGGACGGGTGAGGGTCAGGCTTCGGGGAAGGGTTAGGGTTAGGGTTCGGGCTAGGGTTAGGGTTAGGGGACGGGGACGGTTTAGGGTCCAGGTGAGGGTACGACAACGCTTTAGGGGGAGCGTACGTGTGAGGGCGCGGGTTAGTGTCAGCATACGGGTTAGGATGAGGGGACGGGTGAGGGTCAGGCTTCGGGGAAGTGTTAGGGTTAGGGTTCGGGCTAGGGTTAGGGTTAGGGGACGGGGACGGTTTAGGGTCCAGGTGAGGGTACGACAACGCTTTAGGGGGAGCGTACGTGTGAGGGCGCGGGTTAGTGTCAGCGTACGGGTTACGATTAAGGGACGGGTGAGGGTCAGGCTTCAGGGAAGGGTTAGGGTTAGGGTTCGGGCTAGGGTTAGGGTTAGGGGACGGGGACGGTTTAGGGTCCAGGTGAGGGTACGATAACGCTTTAGGGGGAGCGTACGTGTGAGGGCGCGGGTTAGTGTCAGCGTACGAGTTAGGATTAGGGGACGGGTGAGGGTCAGGCTTCGGGGAAGTGTTAGGGTTAGGGTTCGGTCTAGGGTTAGGGTTAGGAAACGGGGACGGTTTAGGGTCAAGGTGAGGGTATGACAACGTCGAAGGGGGAGCGTACGTGTGAGGGCGCGGGTTAGTGTCAGCGTACGGGTTAGGATTAGGGGACGGGTGAGGGTCAGGCTTCGGGGAAGGGTTAGGGTTAGGGTTCGGGCTAGGGTTAGGGTTAGGGGACGGGGACGGTTTAAGGTCCAGGTGAGGGTACGACAACGCTTTAGGGGGAGCGTACGTGTGAGGGCGCAGGTTAGTGTCAGCGTACGGGTTAGGATTAGGGGACGGGTGAGGGTCAGGCTTCGGGAAAGGGTTAGGGTTAGGGTTCGGGCTAGGGTTAGGGTTAGGGGACGGGGACGGTTTAGGGTCCAGGTGAGGGTACGACAACACTTTAGGGGGAGCGTACGTGTGAGGGCACGGGTTAGTGTCAGCGTACGGGTTAGGATTAGGGGACGGGTGAGTGTCAGGCTTCGGGGAAGGTTTAGGGTTAGGGTTCGGTCTAGGGTTAGGTTTAGGGGACGGGGACGGTTTAGGGTCCAGGTGAGGGTACGACAACGCTTTAGGGGGAGCGTACGTGTGAGGGCGCGGGTTAGTGTCAGAGTACGGGTTAGGATTAGGGGACGGGTGAGGGTCAGGCTTAGGGGAAGTGTTAGGGTTAGGGTTCGGGCTAGGGTTAGGGTTAGGGGACGGGGAAGGTTTAGGGTCCAGGTGAGGGTACGACAACGCTTTACGGGGAGCGTACGTGTGAGGGCGCGGGTTAGTGTCAGCGTACGGGTTAGGATTAGGGGACGAGTGAGGGTCAGGCTTCGGGGAAGGGTTAGGGTTAGGGTTCGGGCTAGGGTTAGGGTTAGGGGACGGGGACGGTTTAGGGTCCAGGTGAGGGTACGACAACGCTTTAGGGGGAGCGTACGTGTGAGGGCGCGGGTTAGTGTCAGCGTACGGGTTAGGATTAGGGGATGTGTGAGGGTCAGGCTTCGGGGAAGGGTTAGGGTTAGGGTTCGGGCTAGGGTTAGGGTTAGGGGACGGGGAAGGTTTAGGGTCCAGGTGAGGGTACGACAACGCTTTAGGGGGAGCATACGTGTGAGGGCGCGGGTTAGTGTCAGCGTACGGATTAGGATTAGGGGACGGGTGAGGGTCAGGCTTCGGGGAAGGGTTAGCGTTAGGGTTCGGGCTAGGGTTAAGGTTAGGGGACGGGGACGGTTTAGGGTCCAGTTGAGGGTACGACAACGGTTTAGGGGGAGTGTATGTGTGAGGGCGCGGGTTAGTGTCAGCGTACGGGTTAGGATTAGGGGACGGGTGAGGGTCAGGCTTCGGGGAAGGGTTAGGGTTAGGGTTCGGGCTAGGGTTAGGGTTAGGGGACGGGGACGGTTTAGGGTCCAGGTGA
Source organism: Globicephala melas (assembly GCF_963455315.2). Lineage (NCBI taxonomy): Eukaryota > Metazoa > Chordata > Mammalia > Artiodactyla > Delphinidae > Globicephala > Globicephala melas. The sequence continues at coordinate 422,161 of NW_027207395.1, forward strand.
GGGTACGACAACGCTTTAGGGGGAGCGTACGTGTGAGGGCGCCGATTAGTGTCAGCGTACGGGTTAGGATTAGGGGACGGGTGAGGGTCAGGCTTCGGGGAAGCGTTAGGGTTAGGGTTCGGGCTAGGGTTAGGGTTAGGGGACGGGGACGGTTTAGGGTCCAGGTGAGGGTACGACAACGCTTTAGGGGGAGCGTACGTGTGAGGGCGCGGGTTAGTGTCAGCGTACGGGTTAGGATTAGGGGATGTGTGAGGGTCAGGCTTCGGGGAAGGGTTAGGGTTAGGGTTCGGGCTAGGTTTAGGGTTAGGGGACGGGGACGGTGTAGGATCCAGGTGAGGGTGCGACAACGCTTTAGGGGGAGCATACATGTGAGGGCACGGGTTAGTGTCAGCGTACGGGTTAGGATTAGGGGACGGGTGAGGGTCAGGCTTCGGGGAAGGGTTAGGGTTAGGGTTCGGGCTAGGGTTAGGGTTAGGGGACGGGGACGGTTTAGGGTCCAGGTGAGGGTACGACAACGCTTTAGGGGGAGCGTACTTGTGAGGGCGCGGGTTAGTGTCAGCGTACGGGTTAGGATTAGGGGACGGGTGAGGGTCAGGCTTCGGGGAAGGGTTAGGGTTAGGGTTCGGGCTAGGGTTAGGGTTAGGGGACGGGGACGGTTTAGGATCCAGGTGAGGGTGCGACAACGCTTTAGGGGGAGCGTATGTGTGAGGGCGCGGGTTAGTGTCAGCGTACGGGTTAGGATTAGGGGACGGGTGAGGGTCAGGCTTCGGGGAAGAGTTAGGGTTAGGGTTCGGGCTAGGGTTAGGGTTAGGGGACGGGGATGGTTTAGGGTCCAGGTGAGGGTACGACAACGCTTTGGGGGAGCGTACGTGTGAGGGTGTGGGTTAGTGTCAGCGTACGGGTGAAGATTAGGGGACGGGTGTTGGTCAGGCTTCGGGGAAGGGTTAGGGTTAGGGTTCGGGCTAGGGTTAGGGTTAGGGGACGGGGACGGTTTAGGGTCCAGGTGAGGGTATGACAACGCTTTAGGGGGAGCGTACGTGTGAGGGCGCAGGTTAGTGTCAGCGTACGGGTTAGGATTAGGGGACGGGTGAGGGTCAGGCTTCGGGAAAGTGTTAGGGTTAGGGTTCGGGCTAGGGTAAGGGTTAGGGGACGGGGACGGTTTAGGGTCCAGGTGAGGGTACGACAACACTTTAGGGGGAGCGTACGTGTGAGGGCACGGGTTAGTGTCAGCGTACGGGTTAGGATTAGGGGACGGGTGAGTGTCAGGCTTCGGGGAAGGTTTAGGGTTAGGGTTCGGTCTAGGGTTAGGTTTAGGGGACGGGGACGGTTTAGGGTCCAGGTGAGGGTACGACAACGCTTTAGGGGGAGCGTACGTGTGAGGGCGCGGGTTAGTGTCAGAGTACAGGTTAGGATTAGGGGACGGGTGAGGGTCAGGCTTAGGGGAAGTGTTAGGGTTAGGGTTCGGGCTAGGGTTAGGGTTAGGGGACGGGGAAGGTTTAGGGTCCAGGTGAGGGTACGACAACGCTTTACGGGGAGCGTACGTGTGAGGGCGCTGGTTAGTGTCAGCGTACGGGTTAGGATTAGGGGACGAGTGAGGGTCAGGCTTCGGGGAAGGGTTAGGGTTAGGGTTCGGGCTAGGGTTAGGGTTAGGGGACGGGGACGGTTTAGGGTCCAGGTGAGGGTACGACAACGCTTTATGGGGAGCGTACGTGTGAGGGCACGGGTTAGTGTCAGCGTACGGGTTAGGATTAGGGGACGGGTGAGGGTCAGGCTTCGGGGAAGGGTTAGTGTTAGGGTTCGGGCTAGGGTTAGGGTTAGGGGACGGGGACGGTTTAGGGTCCAGTTGAGGGTACGACAACGCTTTAGGGGGAGCATACGTGTGAGGGCGCGGGTTAGTGTCAGCGTACGGATTAGGATTAGGGGACGGGTGAGGGTCAGGCTTCGGGGAAGGGTTAGCGTTAGGGTTCGGGCTAGGGTTAGGGTTAGGGGACGGGGACGGTTTAGGGTCCAGGTGAGGGTACGACAACGCTTTAGGGGGAGTGTATGTGTGAGGGCGCGGGTTAGTGTCAGCGTACGGGTTAGGATTAGGGGACGGGTGAGGGTCAGGCTTCGGGGAAGGGTTAGGGTTAGGGTTCGGGCTAGGGTTAGGGTTAGGGGACGGGGACGGTTTAGGGTCCAGGTGAGGGTACGACAACGCTTTAGGGGGAGCGTACGTGTGAGGGCGCGGGTTAGTGTCAACGTACGGGTTAGGATTAGGGGACGGGTGAGGGTCAGGCTTCGGGGAAGGGTTAGGGTTAGGGTTCAGGCTAGGGTTAGGGTTAGGGGACGGGGACGGTTTAGGGTCCAGGTGATGGTACGACAACGCTTTAGGGGGAGCGTACGTGTGAGGGCGCGGGTTAGTGTCAGCGTACGGGTTAGGATTAGGGGACGGGTGAGGGTCAGGCTTCGGGGAAGGGTTAGGGTTAGGGTTCGGGCTAGGGTTAGGGTTAGGGGACGGGGACGGTTTAGGGTCCAGGTGAGGGTACGACAACACTTTAGGGGGAGCGTACGTGTGAGGGTGCGGGTTAGTGTCAGCGTACGGGTTAGGATTAGGGGACGGGTGAGGGTCAGGCTTCGGGGAAGGGTTAGGGTTAGGGTTCGGGCTAGGGTTAGGGTTAGGGGACGGGGACGGTATAGGGTCCAGGTGAGGGTATGACAACACTTTAGGGGGAGCGTACGTGTGAGGGCGCTGGTTAGTGTCAGCGTACGGGTTAGGATTAGGGGACGGGTGAGGGTCAGGCTTCGGGGAAGGGTTAGGGTTAGGGTTCCGGCTAGGGTTAGGGTTAGGGGACGGGGACGGTTTAGAGTCCAGGTGAGGGTACGACAACGCTTTAGGGGGAGCGTACGTGTGAGGGCGCGGGTTAGTGTCAGCGTACGGGTTAGGATTAGGGGACGGGTGAGGGTCAGGCTTCGGGGAAGGGTTAGGGTTAGGGTTCGGGCTAGGGTTAGGGTTAGGGGATGGGGACGGTTTAGGGTCCAGGTGAGGGTACGACAACGCTTTAGGGGGAGCGTACGTGTGAGGGCGCGGGTTAGTGTCAGCGTACGGGTTAGGATTAGGGGACGGGTGAGGGTCAGGCTTCGGGGAAGGGTTAGGGTTAGGGTTCGGGCTAGGGTTAGGGTTAGGGGACGGGGACGGTTTAGGGTCCAGGTGAGGGTACGATAACGCTTTAGGGGGAGCGTACGTGTGAGGGCGCGGGTTAGTGTCAGCGTACGGGTTAGGATGAGGGGACGGGTGAGGGTCAGGCTTCGGGGAAGGGTTAGGGTTAGGGTTCGGGCTAGGGTTAGGGTTAGGGGACGGGGACGGTTTAGGGTCCAGGTGAGGGTACGACAACGCTTTAGGGGGAGCGTACGTGTGAGGGCGCGGGTTAGTGTCAGCGTACGGGTTAGGATTAAGGGACGGGTGAGGGTCAGGCTTCAGGGAAGGGTTAGGGTTAGGGTTCGGGCTAGGGTTAGGGTTAGGGGACGGGGACGGTTTAGGGTCCAGGTGAGGGTACGATAACGTTTTAGGGGGAGCGTACGTGTGAGGGCGCGGGTTAGTGTCAGCTTACGAGTTAGGATTAGGGGACGGGTGAGGGTCAGGCTTCGGGGAAGTGTTAGGGTTAGGGTTCGGTCTAGGGTTAGGGTTAGGAAACGGGGCCGGTTTAGGGTCAAGGTGAGGGTATGACAACGTCGAAGGGGGAGCGTACGTGTGAGGGCGCGGGTTAGTGTCAGCGTACGGGTTAGGATTAGGGGACGGGTGAGGGTCAGGCTTCGGGGAAGGGTTAGGGTTAGGGTTCGGGCTAGGGTTAGGGTTAGGGGACGGGGACGGTTTAAGGTCCAGGTGAGGGTACGACAACGCTTTAGGGGGAGCGTAAGTGTGAGGGCGTTGGTTAGTGTCAGCGTACGGGTTAGGATTAGGGGACGGGTGAGGGTCAGGCTTCGGGGAAGGGTTAGGGTTAGGGTTCGGGCTAGGGTTAGGGTTAGGGGACAGGGACGGTTTAGGGTCCAGGTGAGGGTACGACAACGCTTTAGGGGGAGCGTACGTGTGAGGGCGCGGGTTAGTGTCAGCGTACGGGTTAGGATTAGGGGACGGGTGAGGGTCAGGCTTCGGGGAAGTGTTAGGGTTAGGGTTCGGGCTACGGTTAGGGTTAGGGGACGGGGATGGTTTAGGGTCCAGGTGAGGGTACGACAACGCTTTAGGGGAGCGTACGTGTGAGGGCGTGGGTTAGTGTCAGCGTACGGGTTAGGATTAGGGGACGGGTGAGGGTCAGGCTTGGGAAAGGGTTAGGGTTAGGGTTCGGGCTAGGGTTAGGGTTAGGGGACGGGGACGGTTTAGGGTCCAGGTGAGGGTACGACAACGCTTTAGGGGGAGCGTACGTGTGAGGGCGCGGGTTAGTGTCAGCGTACGGGTTAGGATTAGGGGACAGGTGAGGGTCTGGCTTCGGGGAAGGGTTAGGGTTAGGGTTCGGTCTAGGCTTAGGGTTAGGGGACGGGGAAGGTTTAGGGTCCAGGTGAGGGTACGACAGCGCTTTAGGGGGAGCGTACGTGTGAGGGCGCGGGTTAGTGTCAGCGTACGGGTTAGGATTAGGGGACGGGTGAGGGTCAAGCTTCGGGGAAGGGTTAGGGTTAGGGTTCGGGCTAGGGTTAGGGTTAGGGGACGGGGACGGTTTAGGGTCCAGGTGAGGGTACGACAACGCTTTAGGGGGAGTGTACGTGTGAGGGCGCGGGTTAGTGTCAGCGTACGGGTTAGGATTAAGGGACGGGTGAGGGTCAGGCTTTGGGGAAGGGTTAGGGTTAGGGTTCGGGCTAGGGTTAGGGTTAGGGGACGGGGACGGTTTAGGGTCCAGGTGAGTGTACGACAACGCTTTAGGGGGAGCGTACGTGTGAGGGCGCGGGTTAGTGTCAGCGTACGGGTTAGGATTAGGGGACGGGTGAGGGTCAGGCTTCTGGGAAGGGTTAGGGTTAGGGTTCGGTCTATGGTTAGGGTTAGGGGACGGGGAAGGTTTAGGGTCCAGGTGAGGGTACGACAACGCTTTAGGGGGAGAGTACGTGTGAGGGCGCGGGTTAGTGTCAGCGTACGGGTTAGGATTAGGGGACGGGTGAGGGTCAGGCTTCGGGGAAGGGTTAGGGTTAGGGTTCGGGCTAGGGTTAGGGTTAGGGGACGGGGACGGTTTAGGGTCCAGGTGAGGGTACGACAACGCTTTAGGGGGAGCGTACGTGTGAGAGCGCGGGTTAGTGTCAGCGTACGGGTTAGGATTAGGGGACGGGTGAGGGTCAGGCTTCGGGGAAGGGTTAGGGTTAGGGTTCGGGCTAGGGTTAGGGTTATGGGACGGGGACGGTTTAGGGTCCAGGTGAGGGTACGACAACGCTTTAGGGGGAGCGTACGTGTGAGGGCGCGGGTTAGTGTCAGCGTACGGGTTAGGATTAGGGGACGGGTGAGGGTCAGGCTTCGGGGAAGGGTTAGGGTTAGGGTTCGGGCTAGGGTTAGGGTTAGGGGACGGGGACGGTTTAGGGTCCAGGTGAGTGTACGACAACGCTTTAGGGGGAGCGTACGTGTGAGGGCGCGGGTTAGTGTCAGCGTACGGGTTAGGATTAGGGGACGGGTGAGGGTCAGGCTTCGGGGAAGGGTTAGGGTTAGGTTTTGGGCTAGGGTTAGGGGACGGGGACGGGGACGGTTTAGGGTCCAGGTGAGGGTAGGACAACGCTTTAGGGGGAGCGTACGTGTGAGGGCGCAGGTTAGTGTCAGCGTACGGGTTAGGATTAGGGGACGGGTGAGGGTCAGGCTTGGGGAAGGGTTAGGGTTAGGGTTCGGGCTAGGGTTAGGGTTAGGGGACGGGGACGGTTTAGGGTCCAGGTGAGGGTGCGACAACGCTTTAGGGGGAGCGTACGTGTGAGGGCGCGGGTTAGTGTCAGCGTACGGGTTAGGATTAGGGGACGGGTGAGGGTCAGGCTTCGGGGAAGGGTTAGGGTTAGGGTTCGGTCTAGGGTTAGGGTTAGGGGACGGGGAAGGTTTAGGGTCCAGGTGAGGGTACGACAACGCTTTAGGGGGAGCGTACGTGTGAGGGCGCGGGTTAGTGTCAGCATACGGGTTAGGATTAGGGGACGGGTGAGGGTCAGGCTTCGGGGAAGGGTTAGGGTTAGGGTTCGGGCTAGGGTTAGGGTTAGGGGACGGGGACGGTTTAGGGTCCAGGTGAGGGTACGACAACGCTTTAGGGGGAGAGTACGTGTGAGGGCGCGGGTTAGTGTCAGCGTACGGGTTAGGATTAGGGGACGGGTGAGGGTCAGGCTTCGGGGAAGGGTTAGGGTTAGGGTTCGGGCTAGGGTTAGGGTTAGGGGACGGGGACGGTTTAGGTTCCAGGTGAGGGTACGACAACGCTTTAGGGGGAGCGTACGTGTGAGGGCGCGGGTTAGTGTCAGCGTACGGGTTAGGATTAGGGGACGGGTGAGGGTCAGGCTTCGGGGAAGGGTTAGGGTTAGGGTTCGGGCTAGGGTTAGGGTTAGGGGACGGGGACGGTTTAGGGTCCAGGTGAGGGTACAACAACGCTTTATGGGGAGCGTACGTGTGAGGACGCGGGTTAGTGTCAGCGTACGGGTTAGGATTAGGGGACGGGTGAGGGTCAGGCTTCGGGGAAGGGTTAGGGTTAGGGTTCGGGCTAGGGTTAGGGTTAGGGGACGGGGACGGTTTAGGGTCCAGGTGAGGGTACGACATCGCTTTAGGGGGAGCGTACGTGAGAGGGCGCGGGTTAGTGTCAGCGTACGGGTTAGGATTAGGGGACGGGTGAGGGTCAGGCTTCGGGGAAGGGTTAGGGTTAGGGTTCGGGCTAGGGTTAGGGTTAGGGGACGGGGACGGTTTAGGGTCCAGGTGAGGGTACGACAACGCTTTAGGGGGAGCGTACGTGTGAGGGCGCGGGTTAGTGTCAGCGTACGGGTTAGGATTAGGGGACGGGTGAGGGTCAGGCTTGGGGAAGGGTTAGGGTTAGGGTTCGGGCTAGGGTTAGGGTTAGGGGACGGGGACGGTTTAGGGTCCAGGTGAGGGTACGACAACGCTTTAGGGGGAGCGTACGTGTGAGGGCGCGGGTTAATGTCAGCGTACGGGTTAGGATTAGGGGACGGGTGAGGGTCAGGCTTCGGGGAAGGGTTAGGGTTAGGGTTCGGGCTAGGGTTAGGGTTAGGGGACGGGGACGGTTTAGGGTCCAGGTGAGGGTACGACAACGCTTTAGGGGGAGCGTACGTGTGAGGGCGCGGGTTAGTGTCAGCGTACGGGTTAGGATTAGGGGACGGGTGAGGGTCAGGCTTCGGGGAAGTGTTAGGGTTAGGGTTCGGGCTAGGGTTAGGGTTAGGGGACGGGGACGGTTTAGGGTCCAGGTGAGGGTACGACAACGCTTTAGGGGGAGCGTACGTGTGAGGGCGCGGGTTAGTGTCAGCGTACGGGTTAGGATTAGGGGACGGGTGAGGGTCAGGCTTCGGGGAAGGGTTAGGGTTAGGGTTCGGGCTAGGGTTAGGGTTAGGGGACGGGGACGGTTTAGGGTCCAGGTGAGGGTACGACAACGCTTTAGGGGGAGCGTACGTGTGAGGGCGCGGGTTAGTGTCAGCGTACGCGTTAGGATTAGGGGACGGGTGAGGGTCAGGCTTCGGGGAAGGGTTAGGGTTAGGGTTCGGGCTAGGGTTAGGGTTAGGGGACGGGGACGGTTTAGGGTCCAGGTGAGGGTACGACAACGCTTTAGGGGGAGCGTACGTGTGAGGGCGCGGGTTAGTGTCAGCGTACGGGTTAGGATTAGGGGACGGGTGAGTGTCAGACTTCGGGGAAGGGTTAGTGTTAGGGTTCGGGCTACGGTTAGGGTTAGGGGACGGGGACGGTTTAGGGTCCAGGTGAGGGTAGGACAAAGCTTTAGGGGGAGCGTACGTGTGAGGGCGCGGGTTAGTGTCAGCGTACGGGTTAGGATTAGGGGACGGGTGAGGGTCAGGCTTCGGGGAAGGGTTACGGTTACGGTTCGGGCTAGGGTTAGGGTTAGGGGACGGGGACGGTTTAGGGTCCAGGTGAGGGTACGACAACGCTTTAGGGGGAGCGTACATGTGAGGGCGCGGGTTAGTGTCAGCGTACGGGTTAGGATTAGGGGACGGGTGAGGGTCAGGCTTCGGGGAAGGGTTAGGGTTAGGTTTCGGGCTAGGGTTAGGGTTAGGGGACGGGGATGGTTTAGGGTCCAGGTGAGGGTACGACAACGCTTTAGGGGGAGCGTACGTGTGAGGGCGTGGGTTAGTGTCAGCGTACGGGTTAGGATTAGGGGACGGGTGAGGGTCAGGCTTCGGGGAAGGGTTAGGGTTAGGGTTCGGGCTAGGGTTAGGGTTAGGGGACGGGGACGGTTTAGGGTCCAGGTGAGGGTACGACAACGCTTTAGGGGGAGCGTACGTGTGAGGGCGCGGGTTAGTGTCAGCGTACGGGTTAGGATTAGGGGACAGGTGAGGGTCTGGCTTCGGGGAAGGGTTAGGGTTAGGGTTCGGTCTAGGGTTAGGGTTAGGGGACGGGGAAGGTTTAGGGTCCAGGTGAGGGTACGACAGCGCTTTAGGGGGAGCGTACGTGTGAGGGCGCGGGTTAGTGTCAGCGTACGGGTTAGGATTAGGGGACGGGTGAGGGTCAAGCTTCGGGGAAGGGTTAGGGTTAGGGTTCGGGCTAGGGTTAGGGTTAGGGGACGGGGACGGTTTAGGGTCCAGGTGAGGGTACGACAACGCTTTAGGGGGAGTGTACGTGTGAGGGCGCGGGTTAGTGTCAGCGTACGGGTTAGGATTAGGGGATGGGTGAGGGTCAGGCTTCGGGGAAGGGTTAGGGTTAGGGTTCGGGCTAGGGTTAGGGTTAGGGGACGGGGACGGTTTAGGGTCCAGGTGAGGGTACGACAACGCTTTAGGGGGAGCGTACGTGTGAGGGCGCGGGTTAGTGTCAGCGTACGGGTTAGGATTAGGGGACGGGTGAGGGTCAGGCTTCTGGGAAGGGTTAGGGTTAGGGTTCGGTCTATGGTTAGGGTTAGGGGACGGGGAAGGTTTAGGGTCCAGGTGAGGGTACGACAACGCTTTAGGGGGAGAGTACGTGTGAGGGCGCGGGTTAGTGTCAGCGTACGGGTTAGGATTAGGGGACGGGTGAGGGTCAGGCTTCGGGGAAGGGTTAGGGTTAGGGTTCGGGCTAGGGTTAGGGTTAGGGGACGGGGACGGTTTAAGGTCCAGGTGAGGGTACGACAACGCTTTAGGGGGAGCGTACGTGTGAGGGCGCAGGTTAGTGTCAGCGTACGGGTTAGGATTAGGGGACGGGTGAGGGTCAGGCTTCGGGAAAGGGTTAGGGTTAGGGTTCGGGCTAGGGTTAGGGTTAGGGGACGGGGACGGTTTAGGGTCCAGGTGAGGGTACGACAACACTTTAGGGGGAGCGTACGTGTGAGGGCACGGGTTAGTGTCAGCGTACGGGTTAGGATTAGGGGACGGGTGAGTGTCAGGCTTCGGGGAAGGTTTAGGGTTAGGGTTCGGTCTAGGGTTAGGTTTAGGGGACGGAGACGGTTTAGGGTCCAGGTGAGGGTACGACAACGCTTTAGGGGGAGCGTACGTGTGAGGGCGCGGGTTAGTGTCAGAGTACGGGTTAGGATTAGGGGACGGGTGAGGGTCAGGCTTAGGGGAAGTGTTAGGGTTAGGGTTCGGGCTAGGGTTAGGGTTAGGGGACGGGGAAGGTTTAGGGTCCAGGTGAGGGTACGACAACGCTTTACGGGGAGCGTACGTGTGAGGGCGCGGGTTAGTGTCAGCGTACGGGTTAGGATTAGGGGACGAGTGAGGGTCAGGCTTCGGGGAAGGGTTAGGGTTAGGGTTCGGGCTAGGGTTAGGGTTAGGGGACGGGGACGGTTTAGGGTCCAGGTGAGGGTACGACAACGCTTTATGGGGAGCGTACGTGTGAGGGCACGGGTTAGTGTCAGCGTACGGGTTAGGATTAGGGGACGGGTGAGGGTCAGGCTTCGGGGAAGGGTTAGGGTTAGGGTTCGGGCTAGGGTTAGGGTTAGGGGACGGGGACGGTTTAGGGTCCAGTTGAGGGTACGACAACGCTTTAGGGGGAGCATACGTGTGAGGGCGCGGGTTAGTGTCAGCGTACGGATTAGGATTAGGGGACGGGTGAGGGTCAGGCTTCGGGGAAGGGTTAGCGTTAGGGTTCGGGCTAGGGTTAGGGTTAGGGGACGGGGACGGTTTAGGGTCCAGGTGAGGGTACGACAACGCTTTAGGGGGAGTGTATGTGTGAGGGCGCGGGTTAGTGTCAGCGTACGGGTTAGGATTAGGGGACGGGTGAGGGTCAGGCTTCGGGGAAGGGTTAGGGTTAGGGTTCGGGCTAGGGTTAGGGTTAGGGGACGGGGACGGTTTAGGGTCCAGGTGAGGGTACGACAACGCTTTAGGGGGAGCGTACGTGTGAGGGCGCGGATTAGTGTCAGCGTACGGGTTAGGATTAGGGGACGGGTGAGGGTCAGGCTTCGGGTAAGCGTTAGGGTTAGGGTTCGGGCTAGGGTTAGGGTTAGGGGACGGGGACGGTTTAGGGTCCAGGTGAGGGTACGACAACGCTTTAGGGGGAGCGTACGTGTGAGGGCGCGGGTTAGTGTCAGCGTACGGGTTAGGATTAGGGGATGTGTGAGGGTCAGGCTTCGGGGAAGGGTTAGGGTTAGGGTTCGGGCTAGGGTTAGGGTTAGGGGACGGGGAAGGTTTAGGGTCCAGGTGAGGGTACGACAACGCTTTAGGGGGAGCGTACGTGTGAGGGCGCGGGTTAGTGTCAGCGTACGGGTTAGGATTAGGGGAGAGGTGAGGGTCAGGCTTCGGGGAAGGGTTAGGGTTAGGGTTCGGGCTAGGGTTAGGGTTAGGGGACGGGGACGGTTTAGGGTCCAGGTGAGGGTACGACAACGCTTTAGGGGGAGCGTACGTGTGAGGGCGCGGGTTAGTGTCAACGTACGGGTTAGGATTAGGGGACGGGTGAGGGTCAGGCTTCGGGGAAGGGTTAGGGTTAGGGTTCAGGCTAGGGTTAGGGTTAGGGGACGGGGACGGTTTAGGGTCCAGGTGATGGTACGACAACGCTTTAGGGGGAGCGTACGTGTGAGGGCGCGGGTTAGTGTCAGCGTACGGGTTAGGATTAGGGGACGGGTGAGGGTCAGGCTTCGGGGAAGGGTTAGGGTTAGGGTTCGGGCTAGGGTTAGGGTTAGGGGACGGGGACGGTTTAGGGTCCAGGTGAGGGTACGACAACGCTTTAGGGGGAGCGTACGTGTGAGGGTGCGGGTTAGTGTCAGCGTACGGGTTAGGATTACGGGACGGGTGAGGGTCAGGCTTCGGGGAAGGGTTAGGGTTAGGGTTCGGGCTAGGGTTAGGGTTAGGGGACGGGGACGGTATAGGGTCCAGGTGAGGGTATGACAACGCTTTAGGGGGAGCGTACGTGTGAGGGCGCTGGTTAGTGTCAGCGTACGGGTTAGGATTAGGGGACGGGTGAGGGTCAGGCTTCGGGGAAGGGTTAGGGTTAGGGTTCGGGCTAGGGTTAGGGTTAGGGGACGGGGACGGTTTAGGGTCCAGGTGAGGGTACGATAACGCTTTAGGGGGAGCGTACGTGTGAGGGCGCGGGTTAGTGTCAGCGTACGGGTTAGGATGAGGGGACGGGTGAGGGTCAGGATTCGGGGAAGGGTTAGGGTTAGGGTTCGGGCTAGGGTTAGGGTTAGGGGACGGGGACGGTTTAGGGTCCAGGTGAGGGTACGACAACGCTTTAGGGGGAGCGTACGTGTGAGGGCGCCGGTTAGTGTCAGCGTACGGGTTAGGATTAAGGGACGGGTGAGGGTCAGGCTTCAGGGAAGGGTTAGGGTTAGGGTTCGGGCTAGGGTTAGGGTTAGGGGACGGGGACGGTTTAGGGTCCAGGTGAGGGTACGATAACGCTTTAGGGGGAGCGTACGTGTGAGGGCGCGGATTAGTGTCAGCTTACGAGTTAGGATTAGGGGACGGGTGAGGGTCAGGCTTCGGGGAAGTGTTAGGGTTAGGGTTCGGTCTATGGTTAGGGTTAGGAAACGGGGACGGTTTAGGGTCAAGGTGAGGGTATGACAACGTCGAAGGGGGAGCGTACGTGTGAGGGCGCGGGTTAGTGTCAGCGTACGGGTTAGGATTAGGGGACGGGTGAGGGTCAGGCTTCGGGGAAGGGTTAGGGTTAGGGTTCGGGCTAGGGTTAGGGTTAGGGGACGGGGACGGTTTAAGGTCCAGGTGAGGGTACGACAACGCTTTAGGGGGAGCGTAAGTGTGAGGGCGTTGGTTAGTGTCAGCGTACGGGTTAGGATTAGGGGACGGGTGAGGGTCAGGCTTCGGCGAAGGGTTAGGGTTAGGGTTCGGGCTAGGGTTAGGGTTAGGGGACGGGGACGGTTTAGGGTCCAGGTGAGGGTACGACAACGCTTTAGGGGGAGCGTACGTGTGAGGGCGCGGGTTAGTGTCAGCGTACGGGTTAGGATTAGGGGACGGGTGAGGGTCAGGCTTCGGGGAAGTGTTAGGGTTAGGGTTCGGGCTACGGTTAGGGTTAGGGGACGGGGATGGTTTAGGGTCCAGGTGAGGGTACGACAACGCTTTAGGGGAGCGTACGTGTGAGGGCGCGGGTTAGTGTCAGCGTACGGGTTAGGATTAGGGGACGGGTGAGGGTCAGGCTTGGGAAAGGGTTAGGGTTAGGGTTCGGGCTAGGGTTAGGGTTAGGGGACGGGGACGGTTTAGGGTCCAGGTGAGGGTACGACAACGCTTTAGGGGGAGCGTACGTGTGAGGGCGCGGGTTAGTGTCAGCGTACGGGTTAGGATTAGGGGACAGGTGAGGGTCTGGCTTCGGGGAAGGGTTAGGGTTAGGGTTCGGTCTAGGGTTAGGGTTAGGGGACGGGGAAGGTTTAGGGTCCAGGTGAGGGTACGACAGCGCTTTAGGGGGAGCGTACGTGTGAGGGCGCGGGTTAGTGTCAGCGTACGGGTTAGGATTAGGGGACGGGTGAGGGTCAAGCTTCGGGGAAGGGTTAGGGTTAGGGTTCGGGCTAGGGTTAGGGTTAGGGGACGGGGACGGTTTAGGGTCCAGGTGAGGGTACGACAACGCTTTAGGGGGAGTGTACGTGTGAGGGCGCGGGTTAGTGTCAGCGTACGGGTTAGGATTAGGGGACAGGTGAGGGTCAGGCTTCGGGGAAGGGTTAGGGTTAGGGTTCGGGCTAGGGTTAGGGTTAGGGGACGGGGACGGTTTAGGGTCCAGGTGAGGGTACGACAACGCTTTAGGGGAGCGTACGTGTGAGGGCGCGGGTTAGTGTCAGCGTACGGGTTAGGATTAGGGGACGGGTGAGGGTCAGGCTTGGGAAAGGGTTAGGGTTAGGGTTCGGGCTAGGGTTAGGGTTAGGGGACGGGGACGGTTTAGGGTCCAGGTGAGGGTACGACAACGCTTTAGGGGGAGCGTACGTGTGAGGGCGCGGGTTAGTGTCAGCGTACGGGTTAGGATTAGGGGACAGGTGAGGGTCTGGCTTCGGGGAAGGGTTAGGGTTAGGGTTCGGTCTAGGGTTAGGGTTAGGGGACGGGGAAGGTTTAGGGTCCAGGTGAGGGTACGACAGCGCTTTAGGGGGAGCGTACGTGTGAGGGCGCGGGTTAGTGTCAGCGTACGGGTTAGGATTAGGGGACGGGTGAGGGTCAAGCTTCGGGGAAGGGTTAGGGTTAGGGTTCGGGCTAGGGTTAGGGTTAGGGGACGGGGACGGTTTAGGGTCCAGGTGAGGGTACGACAACGCTTTAGGGGGAGTGTACGTGTGAGGGCGCGGGTTAGTGTCAGCGTACGGGTTAGGATTAGGGGACGGGTGAGGGTCAGGCTTCGGGGAAGGGTTAGGGTTAGGGTTCGGGCTAGGGTTAGGGTTAGGGGACGGGGACGGTTTAGGGTCCAGGTGAGGGTACGACAACGCTTTAGGGGGAGCGTACGTGTGAGGGCGCGGGTTAGTGTCAGCGTACGGGTTAGGATTAGGGGACGGGTGAGGGTCAGGCTTCTGGGAAGGGTTAGGGTTAGGGTTCGGTCTATGGTTAGGGTTAGGGGACGGGGAAGGTTTAGGGTCCAGGTGAGGGTACGACAACGCTTTAGGGGGAGAGTACGTGTGAGGGCGCGGGTTAGTGTCAGCGTACGGGTTAGGATTAGGGGACGGGTGAGGGTCAGGCTTCGGGGAAGGGTTAGGGTTAGGGTTCGGGCTAGGGTTAGGGTTAGGGGACGGGGACGGTTTAGGGTCCAGGTGAGGGTACGACAACGCTTTAGGGGGAGCGTACGTGTGAGAGCGCGGGTTAGTGTCAGCGTACGGGTTAGGATTAGGGGACGGGTGAGGGTCAGGCTTCGGGGAAGGGTTAGGGTTAGGGTTCGGGCTAGGGTTAGGGTTAAGGGACGGGGACGGTTTAGGGTCCAGGTGAGGGTACGACAACGCTTTAGGGGGAGAGTACGTGTGAGGGCGCGGGTTAGTGTCAGCGTACGGGTTAGGATTAGGGGACGGGTGAGGGTCAGGCTTCGGGGAAGGGTTAGGGTTAGGGTTCGGGCTAGGGTTAGGGTTAGGGGACGGGGACGGTTTAGGGTCCAGGTGAGTGTACGACAACGCTTTAGGGGGAGCGTACGTGTGAGGGCGCGGGTTAGTGTCAGCGTACGGGTTAGGATTAGGGGACGGGTGAGGGTCAGGCTTCGGGGAAGGGTTAGGGTTAGGGTTTGGGCTAGGGTTAGGGTTAGGGGACGGGGACGGTTTAGGGTCCAGGTGAGGGTAGGACAACGCTTTAGGGGGAGCGTACGTGTGAGGGCGCAGGTTAGTGTCAGCGTACGGGTTAGGATTAGGGGACGGGTGAGGGTCAGGCTTGGGGAAGGGTTAGGGTTAGGGTTCGGGCTAGGGTTAGGGTTAGGGGACGGGGACGGTTTAGGGTCCAGGTGAGGGTGCGACAACGCTTTAGGGGGAGCGTACGTGTGAGGGCGCGGGTTAGTGTCAGCGTACGGGTTAGGATTAGGGGACGGGTGAGGGTCAGGCTTCGGGGAAGGGTTAGGGTTAGGGTTCGGTCTAGGGTTAGGGTTAGGGGACGGGGAAGGTTTAGGGTCCAGGTGAGGGTACGACAACGCTTTAGGGGGAGCGTACGTGTGAGGGCGCGGGTTAGTGTCAGCGTACGGGTTAGGATTAGGGGACGGGTGAGGGTCAGGCTTCGGGGAAGGGTTAGGGTTAGGGTTCGGGCTAGGGTTAGGGTTAGGGGACGGGGACGGTTTAGGGTCCAGGTGAGGGTACGACAACGCTTTAGGGGGAGCGTACGTGTGAGGGCGCGGGTTAGTGTCAGCGTACGGGTTAGGATTAGGGGACGGGTGAGGGTCAGGCTTCGGGGAAGGGTTAGGGTTAGGGTTCGGGCTAGGGTTAGGGTTAGGGGACGGGGACGGTTTAGGGTCCAGGTGAGGGTACAACAACGCTTTAGGGGGAGCGTACGTGTGAGGGCGCGGGTTAGTGTCAGTGTACGGGTTAGGATTAGGGGACGGGTGAGGGTCAGGCTTCGGGGAAGGGTTAGGGTTAGGGTTCGGGCTAGGGTTAGGGTTAGGGGACGGGGACGGTTTAGGGTCCAGGTGAGGGTACGACATCGCTTTAGGGGGAGCGTACGTGAGAGGGCGCGGGTTAGTGTCAGCGTACGGGTTAGGATTAGGGGACGGGTGAGGGTCAGGCTTCGGGGAAGGGTTAGGGTTAGGGTTCGGGCTAGGGTTAGGGTTAGGGGACGGGGACGGTTTAGGGTCCAGGTGAGGGTACGACAACGCTTTAGGGGGAGCGTACGTGTGAGGGCGCGGGTTAGTGTCAGCGTACGGGTTAGGATTAGGGGACGGGTGAGGGTCAGGCTTCGGGGAAGGGTTAGGGTTAGGGTTCGGGCTAGGGTTAGGGTTAGGGGACGGGGACGGTTTAGGGTCCAGGTGAGGGTACGACAACGCTTTAGGGGGAGCGTACGTGTGAGGGCGCGGGTTAGTGTCAGCGTACGGGTTAGGATTAGGGGACGGGTGAGGGTCAGGCTTCGGGGAAGGGTTAGGGTTAGGGTTCGGGCTAGGGTTAGGGTTAGGGGACGGGGACGGTTTAGGGTCCAGGTGAGGGTACGACAACGCTTTAGGGGGAGCGTACGTGTGAGGGCGCGGGTTAGTGTCAGCGTACGCGTTAGGATTAGGGGACGGGTGAGGGTCAGGCTTCGGGGAAGGGTTAGGGTTAGGGTTCGGGCTAGGGTTAGGGTTAGGGGACGGGGACGGTTTAGGGTCCAGGTGAGGGTACGACAACGCTTTAGGGGGAGCGTACGTGTGAGGGCGCGGGTTAGTGTCAGCGTACGGGTTAGGATTAGGGGACGGGTGAGGGTCAGGCTTGGGGAAGGGTTAGGGTTAGGGTTCGGGCTAGGGTTAGGGTTAGGGGACGGGGACGGTTTAGGGTCCAGGTGAGGGTACGACAACGCTTTAGGGGGAGCGTATGTGAGAGGGCGCGGGTTAGTGTCAGCGTACGGGTTAGGATTAGGGGACGGGTGAGAGTCAGGCTTCGGGGAAGGGTTAGGGTTAGGGTTCGGGCTAGGGTTAGGGTTAGGTGACGGGGAAGGTTTAGGGTCCAGGTGAGGGTACGACAACGCTTTAGGGGGAGCGTACGTGTGAGGGCGCGGGTTAGTGTCAGCGTACGGGTTAGGATTAGGGGACGGGTGAGGGTCAGGCTTCGGGGAAGGGTTACGGTTACGGTTCGGGCTAGGGTTAGGGTTAGGGGACGGGGACGGTTTAGGGTCCAGGTGAGGGTACGACAACGCTTTAGGGGGAGCGTACGTGTGAGGGCGCGGGTTAGTGTCAGCGTACGGGTTAGGATTAGGGGACGGGTGAGGGTCAGGCTTCGGGGAAGGGTTAGGGTTAGGTTTCGGGCTAGGGTTAGGGTTAGGGGACGGGGATGGTTTAGGGTCCAGGTGAGGGTACGACAACGCTTTAGGGGGAGCGTACGTGTGAGGGCGTGGGTTAGTGTCAGCGTACGGGTTAGGATTAGGGGACGGGTGAGGGTCAGGCTTCGGGGAAGGGTTAGGGTTAGGGTTCGGGCTAGGGTTAGGGTTAGGGGACGGGGACGGTTTAGGGTCCAGGTGAGGGTACGACAACGCTTTAGGGGGAGCGTACGTGTGAGGGCGTGGGTTAGTGTCAGCGTACGGGTTAGGATTAGGGGACGGGTGAGGGTCAGGCTTCAGGGAAGGTTTAGGGTTAAGGTTCGGGCTAGGGTTAGGGTTAGGGGACGGGGACGGTTTAGGGTCCAGGTGAGGGTAGGACAACGCTTTAGGGGGAGCGTACGTGTGAGGGCGCGGGTTAGTGTCAGCGTACGCGTTAGGATTAGGGGACGGGTGAGGGTCAGGCTTCGGGGAAGGGTTAGGGTTAGGGTTCGGGCTAGGGTTAGGGTTAGGGGACGGGGACGGTTTAGGGTCCAGGTGAGGGTACGACAACACTTTAGGGGGAGCGTACGTGTGAGGGCGCGGGTTAGTGTCAGCGTACGGGTTAGGATTAGGGGACGGGTGAGTGTCAGACTTCGGGGAAGGGTTAGTGTTAGGGTTCGGGCTACGGTTAGGGTTAGGGGACGGGGACGGTTTAGGGTCCAGGTGAGGGTAGGACAAAGCTTTAGGGGGAGCGTACGTGTGAGGGCGCGGGTTAGTGTCAGCGTACGGGTTAGGATTAGGGGACGGGTGAGGGTCAGGCTTGGGGAAGGGTTAGGGTTAGGGTTCGGGCTAGGGTTAGGGTTAGGGGACGGGGACGGTTTAGGGTCCAGGTGAGGGTACGACAACGCTTTAGGGGGAGCGTACGTGAGAGGGCGCGGGTTAGTGTCAGCGTACGGGTTAGGATTAGGGGACGGGTGAGAGTCAGGCTTCGGGGAAGGGTTAGGGTTAGGGTTCGGTCTAGGGTTAGGGTTAGGGGACGGGGAAGGTTTAGGGTCCAGGTGAGGGTACGACAACGCTTTAGGGGGAGCGTACGTGTGAGGGCGCGGGTTAGTGTCAGCGTACGGGTTAGGATTAGGGGACGGGTGAGGGTCAGGCTTCGGGGAAGGGTTAGGGTTAGGTTTCGGGCTAGGGTTAGGGTTAGGGGACGGGGATGGTTTAGGGTCCAGGTGAGGGTACGACAACGCTTTAGGGGGAGCGTACGTGTGAGGGCGTGGGTTAGTGTCAGCGTACGGGTTAGGATTAGGGGACGGGTGAGGGTCAGGCTTCGGGGAAGGGTTAGGGTTAGGGTTCGGGCTAGGGTTAGGGTTAGGGGACGGGGACGGTTTAGGGTCCAGGTGAGGGTACGACAACGCTTTAGGGGGAGCGTACGTGTGAGGGCGTGGGTTAGTGTCAGCGTACGGGTTAGGATTAGGGGACGGGTGAGGGTCAGGCTTCAGGGAAGGTTTAGGGTTAAGGTTCGGGCTAGGGTTAGGGTTAGGGGACGGGGACGGTTTAGGGTCCAGGTGAGGGTAGGACAACGCTTTAGGGGGAGCGTACGTGTGAGGGCGCGGGTTAGTGTCAGCGTACGGGTTAGGATTAGGGGACGGGTGAGGGTCAGGCTTCAGGGAAGGGTTAGGGTTAGGGTTCGGGCTAGGGTTAGGGTTAGGGGACGGGGACGGTTTAGGGTCCAGGTGAGGGTACGACAACGCTTTAGGGGGAGCGTACGTGTGAGGGCGCGGGTTAGTGTCAGCGTACGTGTTAGGATTAGGGGACGGGTGAGGGTCAGGCTTGGGGAAGGGTTAGGGTTAGGGTTCGGGCTAGGGTTAGGGTTAGGGGACGGGGACGGTTTAGGGTCCAGGTGAGGGTACGACAACGCTTTAGGGGGAGCGTACGTGTGAGGGCACGGGTTAGTGTCAGCGTACGGGTTAGAATTAGGGGACGGGTGAGGGTCAGGCTTCGGGGAAGGGTTAGGGTTAGGGTTCGGTCTAGGGTTAGGGTTAGGGGACGGGGAAGGTTTAGGGTCCAGGTGAGGGTACGACAACGCTTTAGGGGGAGCGTACGTGTGAGGGCGCGGGTTAGTGTCAGCGTACGGTTTAGGATTAGGGGACGGGTGAGGGTCAGGCTTCGGGGAAGGGTTAGGGTTAGGGTTCGGGCTAGGGATAGGGTTAGGGGACGGGGACGGTTTAGGGTCCAGGTGAGGGTACGACAACGCTTTAGGGGGAGCGTACGTGTGAGGGCGCGGGTTAGTGTCAGCGTACGGGTTAGGATTAGGGGACGGGTGAGGGTCAGGCTTCGGGGAAGGGTTAGGGTTAGGGTTCGGGCTAGGGTTAGGGTTAGGGGACGGGGACGGTTTAGGGTCCAGGTGAGGGTACGACAACGCTTTAGGGGGAGCGTACGTGTGAGGGCGCGGGTTAGTGTCAGCGTACGGGTTAGGATTAGGGGACGGGTGAGGGTCAGGCTTCGGGGAAGGGTTAGGGTTAGGGTTCGGGCTAGGGTTAGGGTTAGGGGACGGGGACGGTTTAGGGTCCAGGTGAGGGTACGACAACGCTTTAGGGGGAGCGTACGTGTGAGGGCGCGGGTTAGTGTCAGCGTACGGGTTAGGATTAGGGGACGGGTGAGGGTCAGGCTTGGGGAAGGGTTAGGGTTAGGGTTCGGGCTAGGGTTAGGGTTAGGGGACGGGGACGGTTTAGGGTCCAGGTGAGGGTACGACAACGCTTTAGGGGGAGCGTACGTGTGAGGGCGCGGGTTAGTGTCAGCGTACGGGTTAGGATTAGGGGACGGGTGAGGGTCAGGCTTCGGGGAAGGGTTAGGGTTAGGGTTCGGGCTAGGGTTAGGGTTAGGGGACGGGGAAGGTTTAGGGTCCAGGTGAGGGTACGACAACGCTTTAGGGGGAGCGTACGTGTGAGGGCGCGGGTTAGTGTCAGCGTACGGGTTAGGATTAGGGGACGGGTGAGGGTCAGGCTTCGGGGAAGGGTTAGGGTTAGGGTTCGGGCTAGGGTTAGGGTTAGGGGACGGGGACGGTTTAGGGTCCAGGTGAGGGTACGACAACGCTTTAGGGGGAGCGTACGTGTGAGGGCGCGGGTTAGTGTCAGCGTACGGGTTAGGATTAGGGGACGGGTGAGGGTCAGGCTTCGGGGAAGGGTTAGGGTTAGGGTTCGGGCTAGGGTAAGGGTTAGGGGACGGGGACGGTTTAGGGTCCAGGTGAGGGTACGACAACGCTTTAGGGGGAGCGTACGTGTGAGGGCGCGGGTTAGTGTCAGCGTACGGGTTAGGATTAGGGGACGGGTGAGGGTCAGGCTTCGGGGAAGGGTTAGGGTTAGGGTTCGGTCTAGGGTTAGGGTTAGGGGACGGGGAAGGTTTAGGGTCCAGGTGAGGGTACGACAACGCTTTAGGGGGAGCGTACGTGTGAGGGCGCGGGTTAGTGTCAGCGTACGGGTTAGGATTAGGGGACGGGTGAGGGTCAGGCTTGGGGAAGGGTTAGGGTTAGGGTTCGGGCTAGGGTTAGGGTTAGGGGACGGGGACGGTTTAGGGTCCAGGTGAGGGTACGACAACGCTTTAGGGGGAGCGTACGTGTGAGGGCGCGGGTTAGTGTCAGCGTACGGGTTAGGATTAGGGGACGGGTGAGGGTCAGGCTTCGGGGAAGGGTTAGGGTTAGGGTTCGGTCTAGGGTTAGGGTTAGGGGACGGGGAAGGTTTAGGGTCCAGGTGAGGGTACGACAACGCTTTAGGGGGAGCGTACGTGTGAGGGCGCGGGTTAGTGTCAGCGTACGGGTTAGGATTAGGGGACGGGTGAGGGTCAGGCTTCGGGGAAGGGTTAGGGTTAGGGTTCGGGCTAGGGTTAGGGTTAGGGGACGGGGACGGTTTAGGGTCCAGGTGAGGGTACGACAACGCTTTAGGGGGAGCGTACGTGTGAGGGCGCGGGTTAGTGTCAGCGTACGGGTTAGAATTAGGGGACGGGTGAGGGTCAGGCTTCGGGGAAGGGTTAGGGTTAGGGTTCGGGCTAGGGTTAGGGTTAGGGGACGGGGACGGTTTAGGGTCCAGGTGAGGGTACGACAACGCTTTAGGGGGAGCGTACGTGTGAGGGCGCGGGTTAGTGTCAGTGTACGGGTTAGGATTAGGGGACGGGTGAGGGTCAGGCTTCGGGGAAGGGTTAGGGTTAGGGTTCGGGCTAGGGTTAGGGTTAGGGGACGGGGACGGTTTAGGGTCCAGGTGAGGGTAGGACAACGCTTTAGGGGGAGCGTACGTGTGAGGGCGCGGGTTAGTGTCAGCGTACGGGTTAGGATTAGGGGACGGGTGAGGGTCAGGCTTGGGGAAGGGTTAGGGTTAGGGTTCGGGCTAGGGTTAGGGTTAGGGGACGGGGACGGTTTAGGGTCCAGGTGAGGGTACGACAACGCTTTAGGGGGAGCGTACGTGTGAGGGCGCGGGTTAGTGTCAGCGTACGGGTTAGGATTAGGGGACGGGTGAGGGTCAGGCTTCGGGGAAGGGTTAGGGTTAGGGTTCGGTCTAGGGTTAGGGTTAGGGGACGGGGAAGGTTTAGGGTCCAGGTGAGGGTACGACAACGCTTTAGGGGGAGCGTACGTGTGAGGGCGCGGGTTAGTGTCAGCGTACGGGTTAGGATTAGGGGACGGGTGAGGGTCAGGCTTCGGGGAAGGGTTAGGGTTAGGGTTCGGGCTAGGGTTAGGGTTAGGGGACGGGGACGGTTTAGGGTCCAGGTGAGGGTACGACAACGCTTTAGGGGGAGCGTACGTGTGAGGGCGCGGGTTAGTGTCAGCGTACGGGTTAGGATTAGGGGACGGGTGAGGGTCAGGCTTCGGGGAAGGGTTAGGGTTAGGGTTCGGGCTAGGGTTAGGGTTAGGGGACGGGGACGGTTTAGGGTCCAGGTGAGGGTACGACAACGCTTTAGGGGGAGCGTACGTGTGAGGGCGCGGGTTAGTGTCAGCGTACGGGTTAGGATTAGGGGACGGGTGAGGGTCAGGCTTCGGGGAAGGGTTAGGGTTAGGGTTCGGGCTAGGGTTAGGGTTAGGGGACGGGGACGGTTTAGGGTCCAGGTGAGGGTACGACAACGCTTTAGGGGGAGCGTACGTGTGAGGGCGTGGGTTAGTGTCAGCGTACGGGTTAGGATTAGGGGACGGATGAGGGTCAGGCTTCGGGGAAGGGTTAGGGTTAGGGTTCGGGCTAGGGTTAGGGTTAGGGGACGGGGACGGTTTAGGGTCCAGGTGAGGGTACGACAACGCTTTAGGGGGAGCGTACGTGTGAGGGCGCGGGTTAGTGTCAGCGTACGGGTTAGGATTAGGGGACGGGTGAGGGTCAGGCTTCGGGGAAGGGTTAGGGTTAGGGTTCGGTCTAGGGTTAGGGTTAGGGGACGGGGAAGGTTTAGGGTCCAGGTGAGGGTACGACAACGCTTTAGGGGGAGCGTACGTGTGAGGGCGCGGGTTAGTGTCAGCGTACGGGTTAGGATTAGGGGACGGGTGAGGGTCAGGCTTCGGGGAAGGGTTAGGGTTAGGGTTCGGGCTAGGGTTAGGGTTAGGGGACGGGGACGGTTTAGGGTCCATGTGAGGGTACGACAACGCTTTAGGGGGAGCGTACGTGTGAGGGCGCGGGTTAGTGTCAGCGTACGGGTTAGGATTAGGGGACGGGTGAGGGTCAGGCTTCGGGGAAGGGTTAGGGTTAGGGTTCGGGCTAGGGTTAGGGTTAGGGGACGGGGACGGTTTAGGGTCCAGGTGAGGGTACGACAACGCTTTAGGGGGAGCGTACGTGTGAGGGCGCGGGTTAGTGTCAGCGTACGGGTTAGGATTAGGGGACGGGTGAGGGTCAGGCTTCTGGGAAGGGTTAGGGTTAGGGTTCGGGCTAGGGTTAGGGTTAGGGGACGGGGACGGTTTAGGGTCCAGGTGAGGGTACGACAACGCTTTAGGGGGAGCGTACGTGTGAGGGCGCGGGTTAGTGTCAGCGTACGGGTTAGGATTAGGGGACGGGTGAGGGTCAGGCTTCGGGGAAGGGTTAGGGTTAGGGTTCGGGCTAGGGTTAGGGTTAGGGGACGGGGACGGTTTAGGGTCCAGGTGAGGGTACGACAACGCTTTAGGGGGAGCGTACGTGTGAGGGCGCGGGTTAGTGTCAGCGTACGGGTTAGGATTAGGGGACGGGTGAGGGTCAGGCTTCGGGGAAGGGTTAGGGTTAGGGTTCGGTCTAGGGTTAGGGTTAGGGGACGGGGAAGGTTTAGGGTCCAGGTGAGGGTACGACAACGCTTTAGGGGGAGCGTACGTGTGAGGGCGCGGGTTAGTGTCAGCGTACGGGTTAGGATTAGGGGACGGGTGAGGGTCAGGCTTGGGGAAGGGTTAGGGTTAGGGTTCGGGCTAGGGTTAGGGTTAGGGGACGGGGACGGTTTAGGGTCCAGGTGAGGGTACGACAACGCTTTAGGGGGAGCGTACGTGTGAGGGCGCGGGTTAGTGTCAGCGTACGGGTTAGGATTAGGGGACGGGTGAGGGTCAGGCTTCGGGGAAGGGTTAGGGTTAGGGTTCGGTCTAGGGTTAGGGTTAGGGGACGGGGAAGGTTTAGGGTCCAGGTGAGGGTACGACAACGCTTTAGGGGGAGCGTACGTGTGAGGGCGCGGGTTAGTGTCAGCGTACGGGTTAGGATTAGGGGACGGGTGAGGGTCAGGCTTCGGGGAAGGGTTAGGGTTAGGGTTCGGGCTAGGGTTAGGGTTAGGGGACGGGGACGGTATAGGATCCAGGTGAGGGTACGACAACGCTTTAGGGGGAGCGTACGTGTGAGGGCGCGGGTTAGTGTCAGCGTACGGGTTAGAATTAGGGGACGGGTGAGGGTCAGGCTTCGGGGAAGGGTTAGGGTTAGGGTTCGGGCTAGGGTTAGGGTTAGGGGACGGGGACGGTTTAGGGTCCAGGTGAGGGTACGACAACGCTTTAGGGGGAGCGTACGTGTGAGGGCGCGGGTTAGTGTCAGCGTACGGGTTAGGATTAGGGGACGGGTGAGGGTCAGGCTTCGGGGAAGGGTTAGGGTTAGGGTTCGGGCTAGGGTTAGGGTTAGGGGACGGGGACGGTTTAGGGTCCAGGTGAGGGTAGGACAACGCTTTAGGGGGAGCGTACGTGTGAGGGCGTGGGTTAGTGTCAGCGTACGGGTTAGGATTAGGGGACGGGTGAGGGTCAGGCTTGGGGAAGGGTTAGGGTTAGGGTTCGGGCTAGGGTTAGGGTTAGGGGACGGGGACGGTTTAGGGTCAAGGTGAGGGTACGACAACGATTTAGGGGGAGCGTACGTGTGAGGGCGCGGGTTAGTGTCAGCGTACGGGTTAGGATTAGGGGACGGGTGAGGATCAGGCTTCGGGGAAGGGTTAGGGTTAGGGTTCGGTCTAGGGTTAGGGTTAGGGGACGGGGAAGGTTTAGGGTCCAGGTGAGGGTACGACAACGCTTTAGGGGGAGCGTACGTGTGAGGGCGCGGGTTAGTGTCAGCGTACGGGTTAGGATTAGGGGACGGGTGAGGGTCAGGCTTCGGGGAAGGGTTAGGGTTAGGGTTCGGGCTAGGGTTAGGGTTAGGGGACGGGGACGGTTTAGGGTCCAGGTGAGGGTACGACAACGCTTTAGGGGGAGCGTACGTGTGAGGGCGCGGGTTAGTGTCAGCGTACGGGTTAGGATTAGGGGACGGGTGAGGGTCAGGCTTCGGGGAAGGGTTAGGGTTAGGGTTCGGGCTAGGGTTAGGGTTAGGGGACGGGGACGGTTTAGGTTCCAGGTGAGGGTACGACAACGCTTTAGGGGGAGCGTACGTGTGAGGGCGCGGGTTAGTGTCAGCGTACGGGTTAGGATTAGGGGACGGGTGAGGGTCAGGCTTCGGGGAAGGGTTAGGGTTAGGGTTCGGGCTAGGGTTAGGGTTAGGGGACGGGGACGGTTTAGGGTCCAGGTGAGGGTACGACAACGCTTTAGGGGGAGCGTACGTGTGAGGGCGCGGGTTAGTGTCAGCGTACGGGTTAGGATTAGGGGACGGGTGAGGGTCAGGCTTCGGGGAAGGGTTAGGGTTAGGGTTCGGGCTAGGGTTAGGGTTAGGGGACGGGGATGGTTTAGGGTCCAGGTGAGGGTACGACAACGCTTTAGGGGGAGCGTACGTGTGAGGGCGCGGGTTAGTGTCAGCGTACGGGTTAGGATTAGGGGACGGGTGAGGGTCAGGCTTCGGGGAAGGGTTAGGGTTAGGGTTCGGGCTAGGGTAAGGGTTAGGGGACGGGGACGGTTTAGGGTCCAGGTGAGGGTACGACAACGCTTTAGGGGGAGCGTACGTGTGAGGGCGCGGGTTAGTGTCAGCGTACGGGTTAGGATTAGGGGACGGGTGAGGGTCAGGCTTCGGGGAAGGGTTAGGGTTAGGGTTCGGTCTAGGGTTAGGGTTAGGGGACGGGGAAGGTTTAGGGTCCAGGTGAGGGTACGACAACGCTTTAGGGGGAGCGTACGTGTGAGGGCGCGGGTTAGTGTCAGCGTACGGGTTAGGATTAGGGGACGGGTGAGGGTCAGGCTTGGGGAAGGGTTAGGGTTAGGGTTCGGGCTAGGGTTAGGGTTAGGGGACGGGGACGGTTTAGGGTCCAGGTGAGGGTACGACAACGCTTTAGGGGGAGCGTACGTGTGAGGGCGCGGGTTAGTGTCAGCGTACGGGTTAGGATTAGGGGACGGGTGAGGGTCAGGCTTCGGGGAAGGGTTAGGGTTAGGGTTCGGTCTAGGGTTAGGGTTAGGGGACGGGGAAGGTTTAGGGTCCAGGTGAGGGTACGACAACGCTTTAGGGGGAGCGTACGTGTGAGGGCGCGGGTTAGTGTCAGCGTACGGGTTAGGATTAGGGGACGGGTGAGGGTCAGGCTTCGGGGAAGGGTTAGGGTTAGGGTTCGGGCTAGGGTTAGGGTTAGGGGACGGGGACGGTTTAGGGTCCAGGTGAGGGTACGACAATGCTTTAGGGGGAGCGTACGTGTGAGGGCGCGGGTTAGTGTCAGCGTACGGGTTAGGATTAGGGGACGGGTGAGGGTCAGGCTTGGGGAAGGGTTAGGGTTAGGGTTCGGGCTAGGGTTAGGGTTAGGGGACGGGGACGGTTTAGGGTCCAGGTGAGGGTACGACAACGCTTTAGGGGGAGCGTACGTGTGAGGGCGCGGGTTAGTGTCAGCGTACGGGTTAGGATTAGGGGACGGGTGAGGGTCAGGCTTGGGGAAGGGTTAGGGTTAGGGTTCGGGCTAGGGTTAGGGTTAGGGGACGGGGACGGTTTAGGGTCCATGTGAGGGTACGACAACGCTTTAGGGGGAGCGTACGTGTGAGGGCGCGGGTTAGTGTCAGCGTACGGGTTAGGATTAGGGGACGGGTGAGGGTCAGGCTTCGGGGAAGGGTTAGGGTTAGGGTTCGGTCTACGGTTAGGGTTAGGGGACGGGGAAGGTTTAGGGTCCAGGTGAGGGTACGACAACGCTTTAGGGGGAGCGTACGTGTGAGGGCGCGGGTTAGTGTCAGCGTACGGGTTAGGATTAGGGGACGGGTGAGGGTCAGGCTTCGGGGAAGGGTTAGGGTTAGGGTTCGGGCTAGGGTTAGGGTTAGGGGACGGGGACGGTTTAGGGTCCAGGTGAGGGTACGACAACGCTTTAGGGGGAGCGTACGTGTGAGGGCGCGGGTTAGTGTCAGCGTACGGGTTAGGATTAGGGGACGGGTGAGGGTCAGGCTTCGGGGAAGGGTTAGGGTTAGGGTTCGGGCTAGGGTTAGGGTTAGGGGACGGGGACGGTTTAGGTTCCAGGTGAGGGTACGACAACGCTTTAGGGGGAGCGTACGTGTGAGGGCGCGGGTTAGTGTCAGCGTACGGGTTAGGATTAGGGGACGGGTGAGGGTCAGGCTTCGGGGAAGGGTTAGGGTTAGGGTTCGGGCTAGGGTTAGGGTTAGGGGACGGGGACGGTTTAGGGTCCAGGTGAGGGTACGACAACGCTTTAGGGGGAGCGTACGTGTGAGGGCGCGGGTTAGTGTCAGCGTACGGGTTAGGATTAGGGGACGGATGAGGGTCAGGCTTCGGGGAAGGGTTAGGGTTAGGGTTCGGGCTAGGGTTAGGGTTAGGGGACGGGGACGGTTTAGGGTCCAGGTGAGGGTACGACAACGCTTTAGGGGGAGCGTACGTGTGAGGGCGCGGGTTAGTGTCAGCGTACGGGTTAGGATTAGGGGACGGGTGAGGGTCAGGCTTCGGGGAAGGGTTAGGGTTAGGGTTCGGTCTAGGGTTAGGGTTAGGGGACGGGGAAGGTTTAGGGTCCAGGTGAGGGTACGACAACGCTTTAGGGGGAGCGTACGTGTGAGGGCGCGGGTTAGTGTCAGCGTACGGGTTAGGATTAGGGGACGGGTGAGGGTCAGGCTTCGGGGAAGGGTTAGGGTTAGGGTTCGGGCTAGGGTTAGGGTTAGGGGACGGGGACGGTTTAGGGTCCAGGTGAGGGTACGACAACGCTTTAGGGGGAGCGTACGTGTGAGGGCGCGGGTTAGTGTCAGCGTACGGGTTAGGATTAGGGGACGGGTGAGGGTCAGGCTTCGGGGAAGGGTTAGGGTTAGGGTTCGGGCTAGGGTTAGGGTTAGGGGACGGGGACGGTTTAGGGTCCAGGTGAGGGTACGACAACGCTTTAGGGGGAGCGTACGTGTGAGGGCGCGGGTTAGTGTCAGCGTACGGGTTAGGATTAGGGGACGGGTGAGGGTCAGGCTTCGTGGAAGGGTTAGGGTTAGGGTTCGGGCTAGGGTTAGGGTTAGGGGACGGGGACGGTTTAGGGTCCAGGTGAGGGTAGGACAACGCTTTAGGGGGAGCGTACGTGTGAGGGCGCGGGTTAGTGTCAGCGTACGGGTTAGGATTAGGGGACGGGTGAGGGTCAGGCTTGGGGAAGTGTTAGGGTTAGGGTTCGGGCTAGGGTTAGGGTTAGGGGACGGGCACGGTTTAGGGTCCAGGTGAGGGTACGACAACGCTTTAGGGGGAGCGTACGTGTGAGGGCGCGGGTTAGTGTCAGCGTACGGGTTAGGATTAGGGGACGGGTGAGGGTCAGGCTTCGGGGAAGGGTTAGGGTTATGGTTCGGGCTAGGGTTAGGGTTAGGGGACGGGGACGGTTTAGGGTCCAGGTGAGGGTACGACAACGCTTTAGGGGGAGCGTACGTGTGAGGGCGCGGGTTAGTGTCAGCGTACGGGTTAGGGTTAGGGGACGGGTGAGGGTCAGGCTTCGGGGAAGGGTTAGGGTTAGGGTTCGGGCTAGGGTTAGGGTTATGGGACGGGGACGGTTTAGGGTCCAGGTGAGGGTAGGACAACGCTTTAGGGGGAGCGTACGTGTGAGGGCGCGGGTTAGTGTCAGCGTACGGGTTAGGATTAGGGGACGGGTGAGGGTCAGGCTTGGGGAAGGGTTAGGGTTAGGGTTCGGGCTAGGGTTAGGGTTAGGGGACGGGGACGGTTTAGGGTCCAGGTGAGGGTACGACAACGCTTTAGGGGGAGCGTACGTGTGAGGGCGCGGGTTAGTGTCAGCGTACGGGTTAGGATTAGGGGACGGGTGAGGGTCAGGCTTCGGGGAAGGGTTAGGGTTATGGTTCGGGCTAGGGTTAGGGTTAGGGGACGGGGACGGTTTAGGGTCCAGGTGAGGGTACGACAACGCTTTAGGGGGAGCGTACGTGTGAGGGCGCGGGTTAGTGTCAGCGTACGGGTTAGGATTAGGGGACGGGTGGGGGTCAGGCTTCGGGGAAGGGTTAGGGTTAGGGTTCGGTCTAGGGTTAGGGTTAGGGGACGGGGAAGGTTTAGGGTCCAGGTGAGGGTACGACAACGCTTTAGGGGGAGCGTACGTGTGAGGGCGCGGGTTAGTGTCAGCGTACGGGTTAGGATTAGGGGACGGGTGAGGGTCAGGCTTCGGGAAAGGGTTAGGGTTAGGGTTCGGGCTAGGGTTAGGGTTAGGGGACGGGGACGGTTTAGGGTCCAGGTGAGGGTACGACAACGCTTTAGGGGGAGCGTACGTGTGAGGGCGCGGGTTAGTGTCAGCGTACGGGTTAGGATTAGGGGACGGGTGAGGGTCAGGCTTCGGGGAAGGGTTAGGGTTAGGGTTCGGTCTAGGGTTAGGGTTAGGGGACGGGGACGGTTTAGGGTCCAGGTGAGGGTACGACAACGCTTTAGGGGGAGCGTACGTGTGAGGGCGCGGGTTAGTGTCAGCGTACGGGTTAGGATTAGGGGACGGGTGAGGGTCAGGCTTCGGGGAAGGGTTAGGGTTAGGGTTCGGGCTAGGTTTAGGGTTAGGGGACGGGGACGGTTTAGGGTCCAGGTGAGGGTACGACAACGCTTTAGGGGGAGCGTACGTGTGAGGGCGCGGGTTAGTGTCAGCGTACGGGTTAGGATTAGGGGACGGGTGAGGGTCAGGCTTCGGGGAAGGGTTAGGGTTACGGTTCGGGCTAGGGTTAGGGTTAGGGGACGGGGACGGTTTAGGGTCCAGGTGAGGGTACGACAACGCTTTAGGGGGAGCGTACGTGTGAGGGCGCGGGTTAGGGTCAGCGTATGGGTTAGGATTAGGGGACGGGTGAGGGTCAGGCTTCGGGGAAGGGTTAGGGTTAGGGTTCGGTCTAGGGTTAGGGTTAGGGGACGGGGAAGGTTTAGGGTCCAGGTGAGGGTACGACAACGCTTTAGGGGGAGCGTACGTGTGAGGGCGCGGGTTAGTGTCAGCGTACGGGTTAGGATTAGGGGACGGGTGAGGGTCAGGCTTGGGGAAGGGTTAGGGTTAGGGTTCGGGATAGGGTTAGGGTTAGGGGACGGGGACGGTTTAGGGTCCAGGTGAGGGTAGGACAACGCTTTAGGGGGAGCGTACGTGTGAGGGCGCGGGTTAGTGTCAGCGTACGGGTTAGGATTAGGGGACGGGTGAGGGTCAGGCTTGGGGAAGGGTTAGGGTTAGGGTTCGGGCTAGGGTTAGGGTTAGGGGACGGGGACGGTTTAGGGTCCAGGTGAGGGTACGACAACGCTTTAGGGGGAGCGTACGTGTGAGGGCGCGGGTTAGTGTCAGCGTACGGGTTAGGATTAGGGGACGGGTGAGGGTCAGGCTTCGGGGAAGGGTTAGGGTTAGGGTTCGGTCTAGGGTTAGGGTTAGGGGACGGGGAAGGTTTAGGGTCCAGGTGAGGGTACGACAACGCTTTAGGGGGAGCATACGTGTGAGGGCGCGGGTTAGTGTCAGCGTACGGGTTAGGATTAGGGGACGGGTGAGGGTCAGGCTTCGGGGAAGGGTTAGGGTTATGGTTCGGGCTAGGGTTAGGGTTAGGGGACGGGGACGGTTTAGGGTCCAGGTGAGGGTACGACAACGCTTTAGGGGGAGCGTACGTGTGAGGGCGCGGGTTAGTGTCAGCGTACGGGTTAGGGTTAGGGGACGGGTGAGGGTCAGGCTTCGGGGAAGGGTTAGGGTTAGGGTTCGGGCTAGGGTTAGGGTTATGGGACGGGGACGGTTTAGGGTCCAGGTGAGGGTAGGACAACGCTTTAGGGGGAGCGTACGTGTGAGGGCGCGGGTTAGTGTCAGCGTACGGGTTAGGATTAGGGGACGGGTGAGGGTCAGGCTTGGGGAAGGGTTAGGGTTAGGGTTCGGGCTAGGGTTAGGGTTAGGGGACGGGGACGGTTTAGGGTCCAGGTGAGGGTACGACAACGCTTTAGGGGGAGCGTACGTGTGAGGGCGCGGGTTAGTGTCAGCGTACGGGTTAGGATTAGGGGACGGGTGAGGGTCAGGCTTCGGGGAAGGGTTAGGGTTAGGGTTCGGGCTAGGGTTAGGGTTAGGGGACGGGGACGGTTTAGGGTCCAGGTGAGGGTACGACAACGCTTTAGGGGGAGCGTACGTGTGAGGGCGCGGGTTAGTGTCAGCGTACGGGTTAGGATTAGGGGACGGGTGGGGGTCAGGCTTCGGGGAAGGGTTAGGGTTAGGGTTCGGTCTAGGGTTAGGGTTAGGGGACGGGGAAGGTTTAGGGTCCAGGTGAGGGTACGACAACGCTTTAGGGGGAGCGTACGTGTGAGGGCGCGGGTTAGTGTCAGCGTACGGGTTAGGATTAGGGGACGGGTGAGGGTCAGGCTTCGGGAAAGGGTTAGGGTTAGGGTTCGGGCTAGGGTTAGGGTTAGGGGACGGGGACGGTTTAGGGTCCAGGTGAGGGTACGACAACGCTTTAGGGGGAGCGTACGTGTGAGGGCGCGGGTTAGTGTCAGCGTACGGGTTAGGATTAGGGGACGGGTGAGGGTCAGGCTTCGGGGAAGGGTTAGGGTTAGGGTTCGGTCTAGGGTTAGGGTTAGGGGACGGGGACGGTTTAGGGTCCAGGTGAGGGTACGACAACGCTTTAGGGGGAGCGTACGTGTGAGGGCGCGGGTTAGTGTCAGCGTACGGGTTAGGATTAGGGGACGGGTGAGGGTCAGGCTTCGGGGAAGGGTTAGGGTTAGGGTTCGGGCTAGGTTTAGGGTTAGGGGACGGGGACGGTTTAGGGTCCAGGTGAGGGTACGACAACGCTTTAGGGGGAGCGTACGTGTGAGGGCGCGGGTTAGTGTCAGCGTACGGGTTAGGATTAGGGGACGGGTGAGGGTCAGGCTTCGGGGAAGTGTTAGGGTTAGGGTTCGGGCTAGGGTTAGGGTTAGGGGACGGGGACGGTTTAGGGTCCAAGTGAGGGTACGACAACGCTTTAGGGGGAGCGTACGTGTGAGGGCGCGGGTTAGTGTCAGCGTATGGGTTAGGATTAGGGGACGGGTGAGGGTCAGGCTTCGGGGAAGGGTTAGGGTTAGGGTTCGGTCTAGGGTTAGGGTTAGGGGACGGGGAAGGGTTAGGGTCCAGGTGAGGGTACGACAACGCTTTAGGGGGAGCGTACGTGTGAGGGCGCGGGTTAGTGTCAGCGTACGGGTTAGGATTAGGGGACGGGTGAGGGTCAGGCTTGGGGAAGGGTTAGGGTTAGGGTTCGGGATAGGGTTAGGGTTAGGGGACGGGGACGGTTTAGGGTCCAGGTGAGGGTAGGACAACGCTTTAGGGGGAGCGTACGTGTGAGGGCGCGGGTTAGTGTCAGCGTACGGGTTAGGATTAGGGGACAGGTGAGGGTCAGGCTTGGGGAAGGGTTAGGGTTAGGGTTCGGGCTAGGGTTAGGGTTAGGGGACGGGGACGGTTTAGGGTCCAGGTGAGGGTACGACAACGCTTTAGGGGGAGCGTACGTGTGAGGGCGCGGGTTAGTGTCAGCGTACGGGTTAGGATTAGGGGACGGGTGAGGGTCAGGCTTCGGGGAAGGGTTAGGGTTAGGGTTCGGTCTAGGGTTAGGGTTAGGGGACGGGGAAGGTTTAGGGTCCAGGTGAGTGTACGACAACGCTTTAGGGGGAGCATACGTGTGAGGGCGCGGGTTAGTGTCAGCGTACGGGTTAGGATTAGGGGACGGGTGAGGGTCAGGCTTCGGGGAAGGGTTAGGGTTAGGGTTCGGGCTAGGGTTAGGGTTAGGGGACGGGGACGGTATAGGGTCCAGGTGAGGGTACGACAACGCTTTAGGGGGAGCGTACGTGTGAGGGCGCGGGTTAGTGTCAGCGTACGGGTTAGAATTAGGGGACGGGTGAGGGTCAGGCTTCGGGGAAGGGTTAGGGTTAGGGTTCGGGCTAGGGTTAGGGTTAGGGGACGGGGACGGTTTAGGGTCCAGGTGAGGGTACGACAACGCTTTAGGGGGAGCGTACGTGTGAGGGCGCGGGTTAGTGTCAGCGTACGGGTTAGGATTAGGGGACGGGTGAGGGTCAGGCTTCGGGGAAGGGTTAGGGTTAGGGTTCGGGCTAGGGTTAGGGTTAGGGGACGGGGACGGTATAGGGTCCAGGTGAGGGTACGACAACGCTTTAGGGGGAGCGTACGTGTGAGGGCGCGGGTTAGTGTCAGCGTACGGGTTAGAATTAGGGGACGGGTGAGGGTCAGGCTTCGGGGAAGGGTTAGGGTTAGGGTTCGGGCTAGGGTTAGGGTTAGGGGACGGGGACGGTTTAGGGTCCAGGTGAGGGTACGACAACGCTTTAGGGGGAGCGTACGTGTGAGGGCGCGGGTTAGTGTCAGCGTACGGGTTAGGATTAGGGGACGGGTGAGGGTCAGGCTTCGGGGAAGGGTTAGGGTTAGGGTTCGGGCTAGGGTTAGGGTTAGGGGACGGGGACGGTTTAGGGTCCAGGTGAGGGTAGGACAACGCTTTAGGGGGAGCGTACGTGTGAGGGCGCGGGTTAGTGTCAGCGTACGGGTTAGGATTAGGGGACGGGTGAGGGTCAGGCTTGGGGAAGGGTTAGGGTTAGGGTTCGGGCTAGGGTTAGGGTTAGGGGACGGGGACGGTTTAGGGTCCAGGTGAGGGTACGACAATGATTTAGGGGGAGCGTACGTGTGAGGGCGCGGGTTAGTGTCAGCGTACGGGTTAGGATTAGGGGACGGGTGAGGGTCAGGCTTCGGGGAAGGGTTAGGGTTAGGGTTCGGTCTAGGGTTAGGGTTAGGGGACGGGGAAGGTTTAGGGTCCAGGTGAGGGTACGACAACGCTTTAGGGGGAGCGTACGTGTGAGGGCGCGGGTTAGTGTCAGCGTACGGGTTAGGATTAGGGGACGGGTGAGGGTCAGGCTTCGGGGAAGGGTTAGGGTTAGGGTTCGGGCTAGGGTTAGGGTTAGGGGACGGGGACGGTTTAGGGTCCAGGTGAGGGTACGACAACGCTTTAGGGGGAGCGTACGTGTGAGGGCGCGGGTTAGTGTCAGCGTACGGGTTAGGATTAGGGGACGGGTGAGGGTCAGGCTTCGGGGAAGGGTTAGGGTTAGGGTTCGGGCTAGGGTTAGGGTTAGGGGACGGGGACGGTTTAGGTTCCAGGTGAGGGTACGACAACACTTTAGGGGGAGCGTACGTGTGAGGGCGCGGGTTAGTGTCAGCGTACGGGTTAGGATTAGGGGACGGGTGAGGGTCAGGCTTCGGGGAAGGGTTAGGGTTAGGGTTCGGGCTAGGGTTAGGGTTAGGGGACGGGGACGGTTTAGGGTCCAGGTGAGGGTACGACAACGCTTTAGGGGGAGCGTACGTGTGAGGGCGCGGGTTAGTGTCAGCGTACGGGTTAGGATTAGGGGACGGATGAGGGTCAGGCTTCGGGGAAGGGTTAGGGTTAGGGTTCGGGCTAGGGTTAGGGTTAGGGGACGGGGACGGTTTAGGGTCCAGGTGAGGGTACGACAACGCTTTAGGGGGAGCGTACGTGTGAGGGCGTGGGTTAGTGTCAGCGTACGGGTTAGGATTAGGGGACGGGTGAGGGTCAGGCTTCGGGGAAGGGTTAGGGTTAGGGTTCGGTCTAGGGTTAGGGTTAGGGGACGGGGAAGGTTTAGGGTCCAGGTGAGGGTACGACAACGCTTTAGGGGGAGCGTACGTGTGAGGGCGCGGGTTAGTGTCAGCGTACGGGTTAGGATTAGGGGACGGGTGAGGGTCAGGCTTCGGGGAAGGGTTAGGGTTAGGGTTCGGGCTAGGGTTAGGGTTAGGGGACGGGGACGGTTTAGGGTCCAGGTGAGGGTACGACAACGCTTTAGGGGGAGCGTACGTGTGAGGGCGCGGGTTAGTGTCAGCGTACGGGTTAGGATTAGGGGACGGGTGAGTGTCAGGCTTCGGGGAAGGGTTAGGGTTAGGGTTCGGGCTAGGGTTAGGGTTAGGGGACGGGGACGGTTTAGGGTCCAGGTGAGGGTACGACAACGCTTTAGGGGGAGCGTACGTGTGAGGGCGCGGGTTAGTGTCAGCGTACGGGTTAGGATTAGGGGACGGGTGAGGGTCAGGCTTCGGGGAAGGGTTAGGGTTAGGGTTCGGGCTAGGGTTAGGGTTAGGGGACGGGGAAGGTTTAGGGTCCAGGTGAGGGTACGACAACGCTTTAGGGGGAGCGTACGTGTGAGGGCGCGGGTTAGTGTCAGCGTACGGGTTAGGATTAGGGGACGGGTGAGGGTCAGGCTTCGGGGAAGGGTTAGGGTTAGGGTTCGGGCTAGGGTTAGGGTTAGGGGACGGGCACGGTTTAGGGTCCAGGTGAGGGTACGACAACGCTTTAGGGGGAGCGTACGTGTGAGGGCGCGGGTTAGTGTCAGCGTACGGGTTAGGATTAGGGGACGGGTGAGGGTCAGGCTTCGGGGAAGGGTTAGGGTTAGGGTTCGGGCTAGGGTTAGGGTTAGGGGACGGGCACGGTTTAGGGTCCAGGTGAGGGTACGACAACGCTTTAGGGGGAGCGTACGTGTGAGGGCGCGGGTTAGTGTCAGCGTACGGGTTAGGATTAGGGGACGGGTGAGGGTCAGGCTTCGGGGAAGGGTTAGGGTTAGGGTTCGGGCTAGGGTTAGGGTTAGGGGACGGGGAAGGTTTAGGGTCCAGGTGAGGGTACGACAACGCTTTAGGGGGAGCGTACGTGTGAGGGCGCGGGTTAGTGTCAGCGTACGGGTTAGGATTAGGGGACGGGTGAGGGTCAGGCTTCGGGGAAGGGTTAGGGTTAGGGTTCGGGCTAGGGTTAGGGTTAGGGGACGGGGACGGTTTAGGGTCCAGGTGAGGGTACGACAACGCTTTAGGGGGAGCGTACGTGTGAGGGCGCGGGTTAGTGTCAGCGTACGGGTTAGGATTAGGGGACGGGTGAGGGTCAGGCTTCGGGGAAGGGTTAGGGTTAGGGTTCGGGCTAGGGTTAGGGTTAGGGGACGGGGACGGTTTAGGGTCCAGGTGAGGGTACGACAACGCTTTAGGGGGAGCGTACGTGTGAGGGCGCGGGTTAGTGTCAGCGTACGGGTTAGGATTAGGGGACGGGTGAGGGTCAGGCTTCGGGGAAGTGTTAGGGTTAGGGTTCGGGCTAGGGTTAGGGTTAGGGGACGGGGAAGGTTTAGGGTCCAGGTGAGGGTACGACAACGCTTTAGGGGGAGCGTACGTGTGAGGGCGCGGGTTAGTGTCAGCGTACGGGTTAGGATTAGGGGACGGGTGAGGGTCAGGCTTCGGGGAAGGGTTAGGGTTAGGGTTCGGGCTAGGGTTAGGGTTAGGGGACGGGGACGGTTTAGGGTCCAGGTGAGGGTACGACAACGCTTTAGGGGGAGCGTACGTGTGAGGGCGCGGGTTAGTGTCAGCGTACGGGTTAGGATTAGGGGACGGGTGAGGGTCAGTCTTCGGGGAAGGGTTAGGGTTAGGGTTCGGTCTAGGGTTAGGGTTAGGGGACGGGGAAGGTTTAGGGTCCAGGTGAGGGTACGACAACGCTTTAGGGGGAGCGTACGTGTGAGGGCGCGGGTTAGTGTCAGCGTACGGGTTAGGATTAGGGGACGGGTGAGGGTCAGGCTTCGGGGAAGGGTTAGGGTTAGGGTTCGGGCTAGGGTTAGGGTTAGGGGACGGGGACGGTTTAGGGTCCAGGTGAGGGTACGACAACGCTTTAGGGGGAGCGTACGTGTGAGGGCGCGGGTTAGTGTCAGCGTACGGGTTAGGATTAGGGGACGGGTGAGGGTCAGGCTTCGGGGAAGGGTTAGGGTTAGGGTTCGGGCTAGGGTTAGGGTTAGGGGACGGGGACGGTTTAGGGTCCAGGTGAGGGTACGACAACGCTTTAGGGGGAGCGTACGTGTGAGGGCGCGGGTTAGTGTCAGCGTACGGGTTAGGATTAGGGGACGGGTGAGGGTCAGGCTTCGGGGAAGGGTTAGGGTTAGGGTTCGGGCTAGGGTTAGGGTTAGGGGACGGGGACGGTTTAGGGTCCAGGTGAGGGTACGACAACGCTTTAGGGGGAGCGTACGTGTGAGGGCGCGGGTTAGTGTCAGCGTACGGGTTAGGATTAGGGGACGGGTGAGGGTCAGGCTTCGGGGAAGGGTTAGGGTTAGGGTTCGGGATAGGGTTAGGGTTAGGGGACGGGGACGGTTTAGGGTCCAGGTGAGGGTAGGACAACGCTTTAGGGGGAGCGTACGTGTGAGGGCGCGGGTTAGTGTCAGCGTACGGGTTAGGATTAGGGGACGGGTGAGGGTCAGGCTTCGGGGAAGGGTTAGGGTTAGGGTTCGGGCTAGGGTTAGGGTTAGGGGACGGGGAAGGTTTAGGGTCCAGGTGAGGGTACGACAACGCTTTAGGGGGAGCGTACGTGTGAGGGCGCGGGTTAGTGTCAGCGTACGGGTTAGGATTAGGGGACGGGTGAGGGTCAGGCTTCGGGGAAGGGTTAGGGTTAGGGTTCGGTCTAGGGTTAGGGTTAGGGGACGGGGAAGGTTTAGGGTCCAGGTGAGGGTACGACAACGCTTTAGGGGGAGCGTACGTGTGAGGGCGCGGGTTAGTGTCAGCGTACGGGTTAGGATTAGGGGACGGGTGAGGGTCAGGCTTCGGGGAAGGGTTAGGGTTAGGGTTCGGGCTAGGGTTAGGGTTAGGGGACGGGGAAGGTTTAGGGTCCAGGTGAGGGTACGACAACGCTTTAGGGGGAGCGTACGTGTGAGGGCGCGGGTTAGTGTCAGCGTACGGGTTAGGATTAGGGGACGGGTGAGGGTCAGGCTTCGGGGAAGGGTTAGGGTTAGGGTTCGGGCTAGGGTTAGGGTTAGGGGACGGGGACGGTTTAGGGTCCAGGTGAGGGTACGACAACGCTTTAGGGGGAGCGTACGTGTGAGGGCGCGGGTTAGTGTCAGCGTACGGGTTAGGATTAGGGGACGGGTGAGGGTCAGGCTTCGGGGAAGGGTTAGGGTTAGGGTTCGGGCTAGGGTTAGGGTTAGGGGACGGGGACGGTTTAGGGTCCAGGTGAGGGTACGACAACGCTTTAGGGGGAGCGTACGTGTGAGGGCGCGGGTTAGTGTCAGCGTACGGGTTAGGATTAGGGGACGGGTGAGGGTCAGGCTTCGGGGAAGTGTTAGGGTTAGGGTTCGGGCTAGGGTTAGGGTTAGGGGACGGGGAAGGTTTAGGGTCCAGGTGAGGGTACGACAACGCTTTAGGGGGAGCGTACGTGTGAGGGCGCGGGTTAGTGTCAGCGTACGGGTTAGGATTAGGGGACGGGTGAGGGTCAGGCTTCGGGGAAGGGTTAGGGTTAGGGTTCGGGCTAGGGTTAGGGTTAGGGGACGGGGACGGTTTAGGGTCCAGGTGAGGGTACGACAACGCTTTAGGGGGAGCGTACGTGTGAGGGCGCGGGTTAGTGTCAGCGTACGGGTTAGGATTAGGGGACGGGTGAGGGTCAGTCTTCGGGGAAGGGTTAGGGTTAGGGTTCGGTCTAGGGTTAGGGTTAGGGGACGGGGAAGGTTTAGGGTCCAGGTGAGGGTACGACAACGCTTTAGGGGGAGCGTACGTGTGAGGGCGCGGGTTAGTGTCAGCGTACGGGTTAGGATTAGGGGACGGGTGAGGGTCAGGCTTCGGGGAAGGGTTAGGGTTAGGGTTCGGGCTAGGGTTAGGGTTAGGGGACGGGGACGGTTTAGGGTCCAGGTGAGGGTACGACAACGCTTTAGGGGGAGCGTACGTGTGAGGGCGCGGGTTAGTGTCAGCGTACGGGTTAGGATTAGGGGACGGGTGAGGGTCAGGCTTCGGGGAAGGGTTAGGGTTAGGGTTCGGGCTAGGGTTAGGGTTAGGGGACGGGGACGGTTTAGGGTCCAGGTGAGGGTACGACAACGCTTTAGGGGGAGCGTACGTGTGAGGGCGCGGGTTAGTGTCAGCGTACGGGTTAGGATTAGGGGACGGGTGAGGGTCAGGCTTCGGGGAAGGGTTAGGGTTAGGGTTCGGGCTAGGGTTAGGGTTAGGGGACGGGGACGGTTTAGGGTCCAGGTGAGGGTACGACAACGCTTTAGGGGGAGCGTACGTGTGAGGGCGCGGGTTAGTGTCAGCGTACGGGTTAGGATTAGGGGACGGGTGAGGGTCAGGCTTCGGGGAAGGGTTAGGGTTAGGGTTCGGGATAGGGTTAGGGTTAGGGGACGGGGACGGTTTAGGGTCCAGGTGAGGGTAGGACAACGCTTTAGGGGGAGCGTACGTGTGAGGGCGCGGGTTAGTGTCAGCGTACGGGTTAGGATTAGGGGACGGGTGAGGGTCAGGCTTCGGGGAAGGGTTAGGGTTAGGGTTCGGGCTAGGGTTAGGGTTAGGGGACGGGGAAGGTTTAGGGTCCAGGTGAGGGTACGACAACGCTTTAGGGGGAGCGTACGTGTGAGGGCGCGGGTTAGTGTCAGCGTACGGGTTAGGATTAGGGGACGGGTGAGGGTCAGGCTTCGGGGAAGGGTTAGGGTTAGGGTTCGGTCTAGGGTTAGGGTTAGGGGACGGGGAAGGTTTAGGGTCCAGGTGAGGGTACGACAACGCTTTAGGGGGAGCGTACGTGTGAGGGCGCGGGTTAGTGTCAGCGTACGGGTTAGGATTAGGGGACGGGTGAGGGTCAGGCTTCGGGGAAGGGTTAGGGTTAGGGTTCGGGCTAGGGTTAGGGTTAGGGGACGGGGAAGGTTTAGGGTCCAGGTGAGGGTACGACAACGCTTTAGGGGGAGCGTACGTGTGAGGGCGCGGGTTAGTGTCAGCGTACGGGTTAGGATTAGGGGACGGGTGAGGGTCAGGCTTCGGGGAAGGGTTAGGGTTAGGGTTCGGGCTAGGGTTAGGGTTAGGGGACGGGGACGGTTTAGGTTCCAGGTGAGGGTACGACAACGCTTTAGGGGGAGCATACGTGTGAGGGCGCGGGTTAGTGTCAGCGTACGGGTTAGGATTAGGGGACGGGTGAGGGTCAGGCTTCGGGGAAGGGTTAGGGTTAGGGTTCGGGCTAGGGTTAGGGTTAGGGGACGGGGACGGTTTAGGGTCCAGGTGAGGGTACGACAACGCTTTAGGGGTAGCGTACGTGTGAGGGCGCGGGTTAGTGTCAGCGTACGGGTTAGGATTAGGGGACGGGTGAGGGTCAGGCTTCGGGGAAGGGTTAGGGTTAGGGTTCGGGCTAGGGTTAGGTTTAGGGGACGGGGACGGTTTAGGGTCCAGGTGAGGGTACGACAACGCTTTAGGGGGAGCGTACGTGTGAAGGCGCGGGTTAGTGTCAGCGTACGGGTTAGAATTAGGGGACGGGTGAGGGTCAGGCTTCGGGGAAGGGTTAGGGTTAGGGTTCGGGCTAGGGTTAGGGTTAGGGGACGGGGACGGTTTAGGGTCCAGGTGAGGGTACGACAACGCTTTAGGGGGAGCGTACGTGTGAGGGCGCGGGTTAGTGTCAGCGTACGGGTTAGGATTAGGGGACGGGTGAGGGTCAGGCTTCGGGGAAGGGTTAGGGTTAGGGTTCGGGCTAGGGTTAGGGTTAGGGGACGGGGACGGTTTAGGGTCCAGGTGAGGGTAGGACAACGCTTTAGGGGGAGCGTACGTGTGAGGGCGCGGGTTAGTGTCAGCGTACGGGTTAGGATTAGGGGACGGGTGAGGGTCAGGCTTGGGGAAGGGTTAGGGTTAGGGTTCGGGCTAGGGTTAGGGTTAGGGGACGGGGACGGTTTAGGGTCCAGGTGAGGGTACGACAACGCTTTAGGGGGAGCGTACGTGTGAGGGCGCGGGTTAGTGTCAGCGTACGGGTTAGGATTAGGGGACGGGTGAGGGTCAGGCTTCGGGGAAGGGTTAGGGTTAGGGTTCGGTCTAGGGTTAGGGTTAGGGGACGGGGAAGGTTTAGGGTCCAGGTGAGGGTACGACAACGCTTTAGGGGGAGCGTACGTGTGAGGGCGCGGGTTAGTGTCAGCGTACGGGTTAGGATTAGGGGACGGGTGAGGGTCAGGCTTCGGGGAAGGGTTAGGGTTAGTGTTCGGGCTAGGGTTAGGGTTAGGGGACGGGGACGGTTTAGGGTCCAGGTGAGGGTACGACAACGCTTTAGGGGGAGCGTACGTGTGAGGGCGCGGGTTAGTGTCAGCGTACGGGTTAGGATTAGGGGACGGGTGAGGGTCAGGCTTCGGGGAAGGGTTAGGGTTAGGGTTCGGGCTAGGGTTAGGGTTAGGGGACGGGGACGGTTTAGGTTCCAGGTGAGGGTACGACAACGCTTTAGGGGGAGCGTACGTGTGAGGGCGCGGGTTAGTGTCAGCGTACGGGTTAGGATTAGGGGACGGGTGAGGGTCAGGCTTCGGGGAAGGGTTAGGGTTAGGGTTCGGGCTAGGGTTAGGGTTAGGGGACGGGGACGGTTTAGGGTCCAGGTGAGGGTACGACAACGCTTTAGGGGGAGCGTACGTGTGAGGGCGCGGGTTAGTGTCAGCGTACGGGTTAGGATTAGGGGACGGGTGAGGGTCAGGCTTCGGGGAAGGGTTAGGGTTAGGGTTCGGTCTAGGGTTAGGGTTAGGGGACGGGGAAGGTTTAGGGTCCAGGTGAGGGTACGACAACGCTTTAGGGGGAGCGTACGTGTGAGGGCGCGGGTTAGTGTCAGCGTACGGGTTAGGATTAGGGGACGGGTGAGGGTCAGGCTTCGGGGAAGGGTTAGGGTTAGGGTTCGGGCTAGGGTTAGGGTTAGGGGACGGGGACGGTTTAGGGTCCAGGTGAGGGTACGACAACGCTTTAGGGGGAGCGTACGTGTGAGGGCGCGGGTTAGTGTCAGCGTACGGGTTAGGATTAGGGGACGGGTGAGGGTCAGGCTTCGGGGAAGGGTTAGGGTTAGGGTTCGGGCTAGGGTTAGGGTTAGGGGACGGGGACGGTTTAGGGTCCAGGTGAGGGTACGACAACGCTTTAGGGGGAGCGTACGTGTGAGGGCGCGGGTTAGTGTCAGCGTACGGGTTAGGATTAGGGGACGGGTGAGGGTCAGGCTTCGGGGAAGGGTTAGGGTTAGGGTTCGGGCTAGGGTTAGGGTTAGGGGACGGGGAAGGTTTAGGGTCCAGGTGAGGGTACGACAACGCTTTAGGGGGAGCGTACGTGTGAGGGCGCGGGTTAGTGTCAGCGTACGGGTTAGGATTAGGGGACGGGTGAGGGTCAGGCTTCGGGGAAGGGTTAGGGTTAGGGTTCGGGCTAGGGTTAGGGTTAGGGGACGGGGACGGTTTAGGGTCCAGGTGAGGGTAGGACAACGCTTTAGGGGGAGCGTACGTGTGAGGGCGCGGGTTAGTGTCAGCGTACGGGTTAGGATTAGGGGACGGGTGAGGGTCAGGCTTGGGGAAGGGTTAGGGTTAGGGTTCGGGCTAGGGTTAGGGTTAGGGGACGGGGACGGTTTAGGGTCCAGGTGAGGGTACGACAACGCTTTAGGGGGAGCGTACGTGTGAGGGCGCGGGTTAGTGTCAGCGTACGGGTTAGGATTAGGGGACGGGTGAGGGTCAGGCTTCGGGGAAGGGTTAGGGTTAGGGTTCGGTCTAGGGTTAGGGTTAGGGGACGGGGAAGGTTTAGGGTCCAGGTGAGGGTACGACAACGCTTTAGGGGGAGCGTACGTGTGAGGGCGCGGGTTAGTGTCAGCGTACGGGTTAGGATTAGGGGACGGGTGAGGGTCAGGCTTCGGGGAAGGGTTAGGGTTAGTGTTCGGGCTAGGGTTAGGGTTAGGGGACGGGGACGGTTTAGGGTCCAGGTGAGGGTACGACAACGCTTTAGGGGGAGCGTACGTGTGAGGGCGCGGGTTAGTGTCAGCGTACGGGTTAGGATTAGGGGACGGGTGAGGGTCAGGCTTCGGGGAAGGGTTAGGGTTAGGGTTCGGGCTAGGGTTAGGGTTAGGGGACGGGGACGGTTTAGGTTCCAGGTGAGGGTACGACAACGCTTTAGGGGGAGCGTACGTGTGAGGGCGCGGGTTAGTGTCAGCGTACGGGTTAGGATTAGGGGACGGGTGAGGGTCAGGCTTCGGGGAAGGGTTAGGGTTAGGGTTCGGGCTAGGGTTAGGGTTAGGGGACGGGGACGGTTTAGGGTCCAGGTGAGGGTACGACAACGCTTTAGGGGGAGCGTACGTGTGAGGGCGCGGGTTAGTGTCAGCGTACGGGTTAGGATTAGGGGACGGGTGAGGGTCAGGCTTCGGGGAAGGGTTAGGGTTAGGGTTCGGTCTAGGGTTAGGGTTAGGGGACGGGGAAGGTTTAGGGTCCAGGTGAGGGTACGACAACGCTTTAGGGGGAGCGTACGTGTGAGGGCGCGGGTTAGTGTCA
The DNA here is from genome assembly GCF_963455315.2 of Globicephala melas. Lineage (NCBI taxonomy): Eukaryota > Metazoa > Chordata > Mammalia > Artiodactyla > Delphinidae > Globicephala > Globicephala melas. The sequence goes on from NW_027207395.1 coordinate 465,024, forward strand.
GCGTACGGGTTAGGATTAGGGGACGGGTGAGGGTCAGGCTTCGGGGAAGGGTTAGGGTTAGGGTTCGGGCTAGGGTTAGGGTTAGGGGACGGGGACGGTTTAGGGTCCAGGTGAGGGTACGACAACGCTTTAGGGGGAGCGTACGTGTGAGGGCGCGGGTTAGTGTCAGCGTACGGGTTAGGATTAGGGGACGGGTGAGGGTCAGGCTTCGGGGAAGGGTTAGGGTTAGGGTTCGGGCTAGGTTTAGGGTTAGGGGACGGGGACGGTTTAGGGTCCAGGTGAGGGTACGACAACGCTTTAGGGGGAGCGTACGTGTGAGGGCGCGGGTTAGTGTCAGCGTACGGGTTAGGATTAGGGGACGGGTGAGGGTCAGGCTTCGGGGAAGGGTTAGGGTTAGGGTTCGGGCTAGGGTTAGGGTTAGGGGACGGGGAAGGTTTAGGGTCCAGGTGAGGGTACGACAACGCTTTAGGGGGAGCGTACGTGTGAGGGCGCGGGTTAGTGTCAGCGTACGGGTTAGGATTAGGGGACGGGTGAGGGTCAGGCTTCGGGGAAGGGTTAGGGTTAGGGTTCGGGCTAGGGTTAGGGTTAGGGGACGGGGACGGTTTAGGGTCCAGGTGAGGGTACGACAACGCTTTAGGGGGAGCGTACGTGTGAGGGCGCGGGTTAGTGTCAGCGTACGGGTTAGGATTAGGGGACGGGTGAGGGTCAGGCTTCGGGGAAGGGTTAGGGTTAGGGTTCGGGCTAGGGTTAGGGTTAGGGGACGGGGACGGTTTAGGGTCCAGGTGAGGGTAGGACAACGCTTTAGGGGGAGCGTACGTGTGAGGGCGCGGGTTAGTGTCAGCGTACGGGTTAGGATTAGGGGACGGGTGAGGGTCAGGCTTGGGGAAGGGTTAGGGTTAGGGTTCGGGCTAGGGTTAGGGTTAGGGGACGGGGAAGGTTTAGGGTCCAGGTGAGGGTACGACAACGCTTTAGGGGGAGCGTACGTGTGAGGGCGCGGGTTAGTGTCAGCGTACGGGTTAGGATTAGGGGACGGGTGAGGGTCAGGCTTCGGGGAGGGTTAGGGTTAGGGTTCGGTCTAGGGTTAGGGTTAGGGGACGGGAAAGTTTAGGGTCCAGGTGAGGGTACGACAACGCTTTAGGGGGAGCGTACGTGTGAGGGCGCGGGTTAGTGTCAGCGTACGGGTTAGGATTAGGGGACGGGTGAGGGTCAGGCTTCGGGGAAGGGTTAGGGTTAGGGTTCGGGCTAGGTTTAGGGTTAGGGGACGGGGACGGTTTAGGGTCCAGGTGAGGGTACGACAACGCTTTAGGGGGAGCGTACGTGTGAGGGCGCGGGTTAGTGTCAGCGTACGGGTTAGGATTAGGGGACGGGTGAGGGTCAGGCTTCGGGGAAGGGTTAGGGTTAGGGTTCGGGCTAGGTTTAGGGTTAGGGGACGGGGACGGTTTAGGTTCCAGGTGAGGGTACGACAACGCTTTAGGGGTAGCATACGTGTGAGGGCGCGGGTTAGTGTCAGCGTACGGGTTAGGATTAGGGGACGGGTGAGGGTCAGGCTTCGGGGAAGGGTTAGGGTTAGGGTTCGGGCTAGGGTTAGGGTTAGGGGACGGGGACGGTTTAGGGTCCAGGTGAGGGTACGACAACGCTTTAGGGGGAGCGTACGTGTGAGGGCGCGGGTTAGTGTCAGCGTACGGGTTAGGATTAGGGGACGGGTGAGGGTCAGGCTTCGGGGAAGGGTTAGGGTTAGGGTTCGGGCTAGGGTTAGGGTTAGGGGACGGGGACGGTTTAGGGTCCAGGTGAGGGTACGACAACGCTTTAGGGGGAGCGTACGTGTGAAGGCGCGGGTTAGTGTCAGCGTACGGGTTAGGATTAGGGGACGGGTGAGGGTCAGGCTTCGGGGAAGGGTTAGGGTTAGGGTTCGGGCTAGGGTTAGGGTTAGGGGACGGGGACGGTTTAGGGTCCAGGTGAGGGTACGACAACGCTTTAGGGGGAGCGTACGTGTGAGGGCGCGGGTTAGTGTCAGCGTACGGGTTAGGATTAGGGGACGGGTGAGGGTCAGGCTTCGGGGAAGGGTTAGGGTTAGGGTTCGGTCTAGGGTTAGGGTTAGGGGACGGGGACGGTTTAGGGTCCAGGTGAGGGTACGACAACGCTTTAGGGGGAGCGTACGTGTGAGGGCGCGGGTTAGTGTCAGCGTACGGGTTAGGATTAGGGGACGGGTGAGGGTCAGGCTTCGGGGAAGGGTTAGGGTTAGGGTTCGGGCTAGGGTTAGGGTTAGGGGACGGGGACGGTTTAGGTTCCAGGTGAGGGTACGACAACGCTTTAGGGGGAGCGTACGTGTGAGGGCGCGGGTTAGTGTCAGCGTACGGGTTAGGATTAGGGGACGGGTGAGGGTCAGGCTTCGGGGAAGGGTTAGGGTTAGGGTTCGGGCTAGGGTTAGGGTTAGGGGACGGGGACGGTTTAGGGTCCAGGTGAGGGTACGACAACGCTTTAGGGGGAGCGTACGTGTGAGGGCGCGGGTTAGTGTCAGCGTACGGGTTAGGATTAGGGGACGGGTGAGGGTCAGGCTTCGGGGAAGGGTTAGGGTTAGGGTTCGGGCTAGGGTTAGGGTTAGGGGACGGGGACGGTTTAGGGTCCAGGTGAGGGTACGACAACGCTTTAGGGGGAGCGTACGTGTGAGGGCGCGGGTTAGTGTCAGCGTACGGGTTAGGATTAGGGGACGGGTGAGGGTCAGGCTTCGGGGAAGGGTTAGGGTTAGGGTTCGGGCTAGGGTTAGGGTTAGGGGACGGGGACGGTTTAGGGTCCAGGTGAGGGTACGACAACGCTTTAGGGGGAGCGTACGTGTGAGGGCGCGGGTTAGTGTCAGCGTACGGGTTAGGATTAGGGGACGGGTGAGGGTCAGGCTTCGGGGAAGGGTTAGGGTTAGGGTTCGGGCTAGGGTTAGGGTTAGGGGACGGGGACGGTTTAGGGTCCAGGTGAGGGTACGACAACGCTTTAGGGGGAGCGTACGTGTGAGGGCGCGGGTTAGTGTCAGCGTACGGGTTAGGATTAGGGGACGGGTGAGGGTCAGGCTTCGGGGAAGGGTTAGGGTTAGGGTTCGGGCTAGGGTTAGGGTTAGGGGACGGGGACGGTTTAGGGTCCAGGTGAGGGTACGACAACGCTTTAGGGGGAGCGTACGTGTGAGGGCGCGGGTTAGTGTCAGCGTACGGGTTAGGATTAGGGGACGGGTGAGGGTCAGGCTTCGGGGAAGGGTTAGGGTTAGGGTTCGGGCTAGGGTTAGGGTTAGGGGACGGGGACGGTTTAGGGTCCAGGTGAGGGTAGGACAACGCTTTAGGGGGAGCGTACGTGTGAGGGCGCGGGTTAGTGTCAGCGTACGGGTTAGGATTAGGGGACGGGTGAGGGTCAGGCTTGGGGAAGGGTTAGGGTTAGGGTTCGGGCTAGGGTTAGGGTTAGGGGACGGGGACGGTTTAGGGTCCAGGTGAGGGTACGACAACGCTTTAGGGGGAGCGTACGTGTGAGGGCGCGGGTTAGTGTCAGCGTACGGGTTAGGATTAGGGGACGGGTGAGGGTCAGGCTTCGGGGAAGGGTTAGGGTTAGGGTTCGGTCTAGGGTTAGGGTTAGGGGACGGGGAAGGTTTAGGGTCCAGGTGAGGGTACGACAACGCTTTAGGGGGAGCGTACGTGTGAGGGCGCGGGTTAGTGTCAGCGTACGGGTTAGGATTAGGGGACGGGTGAGGGTCAGGCTTCAGGGAAGGGTTAGGGTTAGGGTTCGGGCTAGGGTTAGGGTTAGGGGACGGGGACGGTTTAGGGTCCAGGTGAGGGTACGACAACGCTTTAGGGGGAGCGTACGTGTGAGGGCGCGGGTTAGTGTCAGCGTACGGGTTAGGATTAGGGGACGGGTGAGGGTCAGGCTTCGGGGAAGGGTTAGGGTTAGGGTTCGGGCTAGGGTTAGGGTTAGGGGACGGGGACGGTTTAGGTTCCAGGTGAGGGTACGACAACGCTTTAGGGGGAGCGTACGTGTGAGGGCGCGGGTTAGTGTCAGCGTACGGGTTAGGATTAGGGGACGGGTGAGGGTCAGGCTTCGGGGAAGGGTTAGGGTTAGGGTTCGGGCTAGGGTTAGGGTTAGGGGACGGGGACGGTTTAGGGTCCAGGTGAGGGTACGACAACGCTTTAGGGGGAGCGTACGTGTGAGGGCGCGGGTTAGTGTCAGCGTACGGGTTAGGATTAGGGGACGGGTGAGGGTCAGGCTTCGGGGAAGGGTTAGGGTTAGGGTTCGGGCTAGGGTTAGGGTTAGGGGACGGGGACGGTTTAGGGTCCAGGTGAGGGTACGACAACGCTTTAGGGGGAGCGTACGTGTGAGGGCGCGGGTTAGTGTCAGCGTACGGGTTAGGATTAGGGGACGGGTGAGGGTCAGGCTTCGGGGAAGGGTTAGGGTTAGGGTTCGGGCTAGGGTTAGGGTTAGGGGACGGGGACGGTTTAGGGTCCAGGTGAGGGTACGACAACGCTTTAGGGGGAGCGTACGTGTGAGGGCGCGGGTTAGTGTCAGCGTACGGGTTAGGATTAGGGGACGGGTGAGGGTCAGGCTTCGGGGAAGGGTTAGGGTTAGGGTTCGGGCTAGGGTTAGGGTTAGGGGACGGGGACGGTTTAGGGTCCAGGTGAGGGTACGACAACGCTTTAGGGGGAGCGTACGTGTGAGGGCGCGGGTTAGTGTCAGCGTACGGGTTAGGATTAGGGGACGGGTGAGGTTCAGGCTTCGGGGAAGGGTTAGGGTTAGGGTTCGGGCTAGGGTTAGGGTTAGGGGACGGGGACGGTTTAGGGTCCAGGTGAGGGTACGACAACGCTTTAGGGGGAGCGTACGTGTGAAGGCGCGGGTTAGTGTCAGCGTACGGGTTAGAATTAGGGGACGGGTGAGGGTCAGGCTTCGGGGAAGGGTTAGGGTTAGGGTTCGGGCTAGGGTTAGGGTTAGGGGACGGGGACGGTTTAGGGTCCAGGTGAGGGTACGACAACGCTTTAGGGGGAGCGTACGTGTGAGGGCGCGGGTTAGTGTCAGCGTACGGGTTAGGATTAGGGGACGGGTGAGGGTCAGGCTTCGGGGAAGGGTTAGGGTTAGGGTTCGGGCTAGGGTTAGGGTTAGGGGACGGGGACGGTTTAGGGTCCAGGTGAGGGTAGGACAACGCTTTAGGGGGAGCGTACGTGTGAGGGCGCGGGTTAGTGTCAGCGTACGGGTTAGGATTAGGGGACGGGTGAGGGTCAGGCTTGGGGAAGGGTTAGGGTTAGGGTTCGGGCTAGGGTTAGGGGACGGGGACGGGGACGGTTTAGGGTCCAGGTGAGGGTACGACAACGCTTTAGGGGGAGCGTACGTGTGAGGGCGCGGGTTAGTGTCAGCGTACGGGTTAGGATTAGGGGACGGGTGAGGGTCAGGCTTCGGGGAAGGGTTAGGGTTAGGGTTCGGTCTAGGGTTAGGGTTAGGGGACGGGGAAGGTTTAGGGTCCAGGTGAGGGTACGACAACGCTTTAGGGGGAGCGTACGTGTGAGGGCGCGGGTTAGTGTCAGCGTACGGGTTAGGATTAGGGGACGGGTGAGGGTCAGGCTTCAGGGAAGGGTTAGGGTTAGGGTTCGGGCTAGGGTTAGGGTTAGGGGACGGGGACGGTTTAGGGTCCAGGTGAGGGTACGACAACGCTTTAGGGGGAGCGTACGTGTGAGGGCGCGGGTTAGTGTCAGCGTACGGGTTAGGATTAGGGGACGGGTGAGGGTCAGGCTTCGGGGAAGGGTTAGGGTTAGGGTTCGGGCTAGGGTTAGGGTTAGGGGACGGGGACGGTTTAGGTTCCAGGTGAGGGTACGACAACGCTTTAGGGGGAGCGTACGTGTGAGGGCGCGGGTTAGTGTCAGCGTACGGGTTAGGATTAGGGGACGGGTGAGGGTCAGGCTTCGGGGAAGGGTTAGGGTTAGGGTTCGGGCTAGGGTTAGGGTTAGGGGACGGGGACGGTTTAGGGTCCAGGTGAGGGTACGACAACGCTTTAGGGGGAGCGTACGTGTGAGGGCGCGGGTTAGTGTCAGCGTACGGGTTAGGATTAGGGGACGGGTGAGGGTCAGGCTTCGGGGAAGGGTTAGGGTTAGGGTTCGGGCTAGGGTTAGGGTTAGGGGACGGGGACGGTTTAGGGTCCAGGTGAGGGTACGACAACGCTTTAGGGGGAGCGTACGTGTGAGGGCGCGGGTTAGTGTCAGCGTACGGGTTAGGATTAGGGGACGGGTGAGGGTCAGGCTTCGGGGAAGGGTTAGGGTTAGGGTTCGGGCTAGGGTTAGGGTTAGGGGACGGGGACGGTTTAGGGTCCAGGTGAGGGTACGACAACGCTTTAGGGGGAGCGTACATGTGAGGGCGCGGGTTAGTGTCAGCGTACGGGTTAGGATTAGGGGACGGGTGAGGGTCAGGCTTCGGGGAAGGTTTAGGGTTAGGGTTCGGGCTAGGGTTAGGGTTAGGGGACGGGGACGGTTTAGGGTCCAGGTGAGGGTACGACAACGCTTTAGGGGGAGCGTACGTGTGAGGGCGCGGGTTAGTGTCAGCGTACGGGTTAGGATTAGGGGACGGGTGAGGTTCAGGCTTCGGGGAAGGGTTAGGGTTAGGGTTCGGGCTAGGGTTAGGGTTAGGGGACGGGGACGGTTTAGGGTCCAGGTGAGGGTACGACAACGCTTTAGGGGGAGCGTACGTGTGAAGGCGCGGGTTAGTGTCAGCGTACGGGTTAGAATTAGGGGACGGGTGAGGGTCAGGCTTCGGGGAAGGGTTAGGGTTAGGGTTCGGGCTAGGGTTAGGGTTAGGGGACGGGGACGGTTTAGGGTCCAGGTGAGGGTACGACAACGCTTTAGGGGGAGCGTACGTGTGAGGGCGCGGGTTAGTGTCAGCGTACGGGTTAGGATTAGGGGACGGGTGAGGGTCAGGCTTCGGGGAAGGGTTAGGGTTAGGGTTCGGGCTAGGGTTAGGGTTAGGGGACGGGGACGGTTTAGGGTCCAGGTGAGGGTAGGACAACGCTTTAGGGGGAGCGTACGTGTGAGGGCGCGGGTTAGTGTCAGCGTACGGGTTAGGATTAGGGGACGGGTGAGGGTCAGGCTTGGGGAAGGGTTAGGGTTAGGGTTCGGGCTAGGGTTAGGGGACGGGGACGGGGACGGTTTAGGGTCCAGGTGAGGGTACGACAACGCTTTAGGGGGAGCGTACGTGTGAGGGCGCGGGTTAGTGTCAGCGTACGGGTTAGGATTAGGGGACGGGTGAGGGTCAGGCTTCGGGGAAGGGTTAGGGTTAGGGTTCGGTCTAGGGTTAGGGTTAGGGGACGGGGAAGGTTTAGGGTCCAGGTGAGGGTACGACAACGCTTTAGGGGGAGCGTACGTGTGAGGGCGCGGGTTAGTGTCAGCGTACGGGTTAGGATTAGGGGACGGGTGAGGGTCAGGCTTCGGGGAAGGGTTAGGGTTAGGGTTCGGGCTAGGGTTAGGGTTAGGGGACGGGGACGGTTTAGGGTCCAGGTGAGGGTACGACAACGCTTTAGGGGGAGCGTACGTGTGAGGGCGCGGGTTAGTGTCAGCGTACGGGTTAGGATTAGGGGACGGGTGAGGGTCAGGCTTCGGGGAAGGGTTAGGGTTAGGGTTCGGGCTAGGGTTAGGGTTAGGGGACGGGGACGGTTTAGGGTCCAGGTGAGGGTACGACAACGCTTTAGGGGGAGCGTACGTGTGAGGGCGCGGGTTAGTGTCAGCGTACGGGTTAGGATTAGGGGACGGGTGAGGGTCAGGCTTCGGGGAAGGGTTAGGGTTAGGGTTCGGGCTAGGGTTAGGGTTAGGGGACGGGGACGGTTTAGGGTCCAGGTGAGGGTAGGACAACGCTTTAGGGGGAGCGTACGTGTGAGGGCGCGGGTTAGTGTCAGCGTACGGGTTAGGATTAGGGGACGGGTGAGGGTCAGGCTTGGGGAAGGGTTAGGGTTAGGGTTCGGGCTAGGGTTAGGGGACGGGGACGGGGACGGTTTAGGGTCCAGGTGAGGGTACGACAACGCTTTAGGGGGAGCGTACGTGTGAGGGCGCGGGTTAGTGTCAGCGTACGGGTTAGGATTAGGGGACGGGTGAGGGTCAGGCTTCGGGGAAGGGTTAGGGTTAGGGTTCGGTCTAGGGTTAGGGTTAGGGGACGGGGAAGGTTTAGGGTCCAGGTGAGGGTACGACAACGCTTTAGGGGGAGCGTACGTGTGAGGGCGCGGGTTAGTGTCAGCGTACGGGTTAGGATTAGGGGACGGGTGAGGGTCAGGCTTCAGGGAAGGGTTAGGGTTAGGGTTCGGGCTAGGGTTAGGGTTAGGGGACGGGGACGGTTTAGGGTCCAGGTGAGGGTACGACAACGCTTTAGGGGGAGCGTACGTGTGAGGGCGCGGGTTAGTGTCAGCGTACGGGTTAGGATTAGGGGACGGGTGAGGGTCAGGCTTCGGGGAAGGGTTAGGGTTAGGGTTCGGGCTAGGGTTAGGGTTAGGGGACGGGGACGGTTTAGGTTCCAGGTGAGGGTACGACAACGCTTTAGGGGGAGCGTACGTGTGAGGGCGCGGGTTAGTGTCAGCGTACGGGTTAGGATTAGGGGACGGGTGAGGGTCAGGCTTCGGGGAAGGGTTAGGGTTAGGGTTCGGGCTAGGGTTAGGGTTAGGGGACGGGGACGGTTTAGGGTCCAGGTGAGGGTACGACAACGCTTTAGGGGGAGCGAACGTGTGAGGGCGCGGGTTAGTGTCAGCGTACGGGTTAGGATTAGGGGATGGGTGAGGGTCAGGCTTCGGGGAAGGGTTAGGGTTAGGGTTCGGGCTAGGGTTAGGGTTAGGGGACGGGGACGGTTTAGGGTCCAGGTGAGGGTACGACAACGCTTTAGGGGGAGCGTACGTGTGAGGGCGCGGGTTAGTGTCAGCGTACGGGTTAGGATTAGGGGACGGGTGAGGGTCAGGCTTCGGGGAAGGGTTAGGGTTAGGGTTCGGGCTAGGGTTAGGGTTAGGGGACGGGGACGGTTTAGGG